>NW_028151978.1:0-155924 GCF_964638095.1 Poromitra crassiceps
GGTTGTAGCTTCAATTACTGAATTTTAGTGAATATAAAGATACGACACTTTTTTTTTTTTTTTGGTAAAGAAAAAAACTTCCGTTTTGACCTCCCATTTTTTGTGGGCTGAAAGAGGAGTGTGAGAGGAGTTCCCACAAAAAAAAATTAGGCCTTGAAATTACTTCCCCTAGGAGTTGTTCAGGTTTGATTTTTTTTTTTTTTTTTTTTGTATTTTTTTTTTTTTTTTTTTATAGCCATGTAGGTACTCTAAGGACTCCATTTTTGGCGAGGAGCCCGAAAAACGACTTCATTTTGGCCAAAAAGCAAGGGAAATGGCCCAAACGCGACTTCCGGTTTTTAGGGGGCGTTTTGACCTCCCATTTTTTGTGGGCGGGAAGAGGGGTGTGAGACGAGTTCCCCCAAGAAAGGACAGCCTTCTAGTCCATTTACTTTAGGAGTTAAACGCACCCCTAGTTTCAACATTTTTAAACGATTGGACCTCCCCCCTGCCTAGGGGGAGGGGACTTCGGCTAACCTTTTCTCAGGGTCTACTCTCCTATAGGAGGGCTACATGCTCCAATTGAAATTATAGCTCCAGGTGGTCCAGGGGAGTTAATTGACAACCCTAGCTGAAATTTGCACTAGGTTCTGCCGCTTGTGTACCGTTCACCCATGTTGAAGGGCTAAGTTGGAACTAGGGTTAGGAAGTTAGACATGTACTCTTATGTAGTTTTATGCGCTGGTCCCGAATATGGGCGGGGCTTCCGCCGGAAGTGACCGGAAGTGGGTGTAAATAGGCTTTGAACATGGCATTTTGGCCAACCCTAGGCTGTTTTGCATATGGGTTGTTGGGGGGGTGTCATATGAGCATGAATTAGGCCAATTGGAGTCGTTTGGTGAAACGGCTAAGAGATTTTTTTTTTTTTTTTGTATGGGAAAAGTACTTAGGTTTCTTTTTTAACCCTAGGAAATTGTATTTTAGCATAGCACAAATACTGACATAGTATTCCCCCGGACATGGTGCACATCATTCCCAACAATTTCTAGTTCCGATACGCTCCGTATATAATTCATATCAGTTAAATATCAAAGTCAAAATATCACTTAGTGTTATATCTGTACACCATATTCCATCATATATGCTTAAATGACAAAGAGTGATGATATGCTACAGATATGGTCATATTCTAGCCATATACTGAGTCCACATATTTCAATATATGGCACAAGGGCATATTCGGATATTTTATTTACTGTGTATGTAACATTAGGTGTATCTGGGCACAGTATACTATATGGGGCAAATATGGTTCAGTATTTGACCTGGCATAAAGCGAATCTCCGGATACCTTCCAGATATTATCCAGATGAGTGCAGAATAAATAAATAAAATGTCTCTGGATTCATGAGGTTTTGGCTCAGTGATATGCCACAGATGTGGTCGTATTCTACCCATATCTGCTTAATGAGTCCACATATTTCAATATATGGCATGAGGTCATATTCGGATATTGTGAGGCTAACACATGATGTACCTGGAAATTGTATTTTAGCATAGCATAAATACTGACTTAGTATTGCCCCGGACATGGTGCACATCATTCCCAACAATTTCTAGTTCCGATACACTCCGTATATAATTCATATCAGTTAAATATCAAAGTCAAAATATCACTTAGTGTTATATCTGGACACCATATTCCACCATATATTCTTCAATGACAAAAAGTGATGATATGCTACAGATATGGTCATATTCTAGCCATATAGTGAGTCCACATATTTCAATATATGGCTTGACAGCATATTCGGATATTTTATTTACTGTGTATGTAACATTAGGTGTATCTGGGCACAGTCTACTATATTGGGTAAATATGGTTCAGTATTTGACCTGACATAAAGCATATCAAAAAATCTCCACATATGCGCATTATATGATCCAGATTCTTGCAGAATCAAAAAATGACTAACTCCGGATTCTGGGGTATTTCGCGCAGTGTATGTAAACCTTTTTTGGTTTTGTCCTGTGTTACACTAACCTGACGTTGCCAGATGGATGGGTTTGCTTCACATTCTGTTTCACAAACTGTGGAACAATGCCGCCCCCGTCTGGCGGAGTCAGGCTAGTGTTACACACCTTTTGGTCTGCAGTTTTCGAGTGCTTCTCAAAGGCCTATTCTAGAGACATTCAGCCACACCCACAATGTGGCCATATTTGGATGTTCCGTGGAGACTTTTGAGCTTCCACATGAGATACAGATGGCTCTGCAGCTAGCTATGATGGTGGCTAAGAAACTTATTCTCTTGACCTGGAAGTCTACCACTCCACCCTGTTTTAAACGATGACTCAATGAGATGTTGTACATTATACAAATAGAAAAGCTACGTCTCTATAAACCAAATACACAGAGCAGATTCCAGGAAACTTGGGGGCCCTTCTTAGCACACTGTCATATCATTTAATTTTCATAGTCATTTAATTTTCATATACTGTCTCCTGTTTAAATACATGTCAGAGTGGGTGTGATATTGGATTGATTGATTTATTTATTTATTATGCTTAAACATGTTACCACTGGGATAACATTGACAGCCTGGCAGCCAGCTGTGTTTTGTTGTTTTGGTTGTTGTTTCTTTTTTGTCTAGGTGACACTTGAGGTTGTGTTGTGTTAGTTTGTTTTCACATTGTATGTCTATTCACTATTGTAAAATTGAAAACGGTAAATAAAATAAAAAATAAAAAAATCTCCACTGCAGTCATAGCATGTCCGTCCTTGTATCAAGAGCTCTACAACTAGGCTAAATAGTAGAATGTCTGCCCCATACATTCACACCTATATCTACTCAAAAAAAAAAAGTAGGAGAGTAGCAAAACTAACACAATAAGTACAGTGAATATATAAATAAAATAATTTACACAAATACACACACGCACCAAAAAACATTCTGATATTATCCAAGAGACTGGCTATCAAAACAAGTTATCACACAAGATTATGCAAATATATGGCTCCAGAAAATAGTGGATGACCCCTGGGAGTTACACCCGCCTGGTCTGGAACACAGGTCTCCAAATATGTGACACACACACACACATCGCTCTCGGCTTGTGTCTGTGTCAAACCAAATGAATGACTTCAAAACTGTTTAGTTTTGATATACTGATGTTCTAATCATACAAAGCTGGTTGAAAATTAGCGGGGTGTTTTAAGTTCACACCCTCCCTCTGCAAACACCCCCCCCCCCCCCCCCGAAGGCCACAGTGCACCAAGGAACTCAAGAGCTCCTAACTTCATGCAGAAAAATGTTTATAAAGAGCTTCTAAATGTGGGGAAATGGCGGTGGGGGGGGGGGGGGTAAATTGGTTCAGACAGGACAGTTTCCTTCATTCTATAAGAGGATAGGATGTCAGAATAAACAGACATCAGGTTCAGACATCCTTGCTCAGCCACCCCAGTCAAAATGATATCACTGCTCATGTGTTTATAGTCAGAAATATGTATTGCTTTTACTTTTAATCTTAGGAAAGTTCACTAAGAAATGTGTCTTAAGCACAGAATGAATTATATTTTTTGCCTTGCAGTGATATGAAGAAACTTTCAAATGAAAGACAACTGGATGGACAAACCTGTCTGTTACGCAGAAACCCACACATGCATTGCAGCCACACAGAGGCTGGTGAAATACTGTTTAACCCAGATAAGGCATGTCCTTTCCTCAAAGGGGCAGCTTTTAGCACGGCATCCATCTTGTGTCATCGTCGCTGGTCAGGTGGCCATCTTGCATGTTTTTTTGGGGGGGATGGGGGTGTCATATTGAGGAAACTCCAGGGGAACACAGGGAGAACAAGCAAAATCCACACAGAAAGGCCATTTTGACAAGAGGCACAAGGGGGGGGGGGACACACCCTCCCAGGTGGGAATCGAACCCAGGACCTTCTTGCTGTGAGGTGACTTGAGCTACCACTGTGCCACCATGCACTGGTGCTGACCACATGTGAGACAGAGTGGCCATTTTGGGAGGTCAACCAAATTTAAAAGTATTCTACCCAAGTGAAATATTGATTTTTTTGATCGATGGTCAACGTGTACAACAAAGACAAGACTGAAAGAATCCAAAGCAAAGTATGTAGAAGACACATCCGAGGACATAGTCACTCAGACGAAAAGTACATTGCTATTGAGCAGCTATAGTCTAACTGTAAGGAGTGGTATATTGAGTTTGTGCTGACCAAATAAGCCTACCATTGAGCCTCTTCAAGTAAGTCTCACTGAACGCATTCGTATTGTGCTCCTCTTTTATCGCTAGCCATTGATTAGGGGATTTCCTTTACCAGAAATGGGCAACTCTTGCGTTTACCTCTATAATGACAGTAAAGTGTTTACATCTTTCCTTTTTGTGCACTACAAATACCAGTTCAGAAGCTTTACGTTGTTCAAAGAATACACCTTTTATTAAAACAAAAATTAAACAGTTAAAAAAGACACAAGTATTAAAAGTAGTGCAGTCACTGCCTGGTAAAGGTGGTATGGTCCCCAGGCCTGAGACGGTCTCTCCAGGCAGTGGCTGCAGCTTCTCCTCCCCCCGCATGCCTGGTAAAGGTGGGATGGTCCCCAGGCCTGAGACGGTCTCTCCAGGCAGTGGCTGCAGCTTCTCCTCCCCCCGCAGCACCTACAAAAAGAGAGTTGCATCATTACTGATCCAGTCAAAAGAAGCAGCTTCTGGAAACCCTTTGCAGTCACTGTATGAATGCACAAGGCTTGGAAAAGTAATTGGATTTTGTGAGACACTATTAAAAAGTTGTGGAAGACAGCATAGCCTACCATGTGCAGGGAGGAAGACCGCATAGCCTACCGTGTGCAGGAAGAGCCACTGCTGTGGGGCCGGGGGGCAGCTGAGGGGCGACCCTCCCTCTGGCGTTCCGCACCTCCTCCAGCAGGAGCGCCAGAGGACCGAAGTCGTGCCTGCAGACCGGGCAGTCCACCATAAGGCCCTGGCCTATGAGCCCCTGGTGGTCCACCCACTGCTTAATGCAGCGGCGGTGGATGTTGCCACCACACCCGAACCTGCTACAAAGGAAAGCTCAGAATCAAGGATGGCAAAAACTAGAAACACATGCCTTGCGGTTGTATGCCTCAGCCAAAAAGTCCAAGTTTCAGTCTACATCAAGCACAAACACCTTGAAGCCCGCACGGTGCAGTGGTGTAGACATTCAATCTTTATGGTACTTGAGGCAATGTTTGGGGGGGTACCTGAACATGGCATATAGTTTAAACATGGAAAATGTTCCGACCCCTAAGCCTAGCATGGCTCCAGACCGTCGAAGCCACGTCCACTCAGTTGTGAATTTCTGAATGAGATTATGAATTGACGATGCCGTTTGAATATCAGGCTAATAATTCCTCTCAAAACATCAAAATTGTGAGCTTTTTAGTTACAATTTAGAAGTTTATTTTAGTGAGCAGCCGCCCGGAATGGGCCTCCATATCCTACATGAAGTGTACTGAATCACAGTCTGACCGCGCTCCGGCACTCACCTGCAGTACGACAGCGGCTCCAGTGTGCCCAGCAGCCCCTCGGTGCAGATCGGACACACATCGTGGGCTTCGATGGCTCGCCTCGGCACAGCGCCGCGACCCGGACTTGGCGGTCTCGGGCTTCGCGGTCGCCGGCCTGGGCTCTGCTCTCGAGGGGGGCTTTGTGGTCTCGGCGATGTCGGGGCAGCGCCCGGGCCTCGCTGCGCCGCAGCCGCCACACGCAAGGGCGCAACGCGACCTGCCAGGGCCGCGTTGCCGGGGCCGCGTCTCCGAAGAATCGCCGATATTTGGCTTCCACAAAGCCCCCTCTGGAAGCAGTCTATAGAGCATAATCATTTTAAAGCAATCTCAATATTTATGTCAGTTCTTTGAAAATGACCAGCGCTGGTTGTTAGCGCAATTGTTTGGAGTAGATATAGCTCTGGGTTGGCTTACACGTCAAGCTCTGTAGTATGAGACAACTAAGTTTTGCAGTCATTAGTTTGCAGTTATTTAGTTTATCAGAGTTATCCATAACTCTAATCTCAAAATAGTCAAGTAAATGAACGCCTGCCAAACAGGTTTTAGTACATAGTTTGTAGTGATACAAAGCTGGTTGAAAATCTGTGACTGTTCCTTTAATTAACCAGACATATTTCAAGCAATTAACCCAAAACCCCATGACTTTTACACATAGGAACAGGAAGTGCCAATGCTCTGGACTCTTAAAAATCTACTTTACAAAACTATTTCAGAAAATCAGAAAACTTATTGATCCGAGGGGAAATTGGGATCATCATGACACGATTACTGGATTTAAAATGGAAAAAAGTCTACAATTCATATATTCAACTTACAGCGGTCGTTGATCGGGAGTTGGAGTTCCCGCATCAAAACCCTGTAATGAAATGGAAAAGAGTTAGAAAGCCTTTCTAGCGTTGGGCTAATTTGATTGAAATAGATTGCGAGGCGTTTAGACTAGCAACTGCCATCTTAACAACCTAAAGCCATTAGATCTTCAGGCAAATATCACAGGTGGTTCTCTACTTAACCCCATGAAACTGTACACTTCCAACCAAGTGTGTGAAGAATGAGATTGGTTGGTTTGCTAAAAACATACTTCAATATCATCATATTGTGTCATACCAGCAGATGTGCTTGCATGGCTCAAGCTCCCGGAGGAACACAGGACAGGTACAGATGTGCGGGTCGCCCAAAGACACCTGTTAAGAAAATGCATCAATACAGGTATTTTATACGACCTGTTGAAAAAGTAGACTCAAAGCAACAAAACCTCATCTCCAAAAATCAAGATTTTTTGTATGGTATTTTGGTTAAATACCTATATGGTCTTGTGCTTAACAAAAAGTTTATGAAAACGGCCAACCTTGTGTTCAGCAAGAGGACCTTCACAAAACGGCACTACCGATATGAGCTATGGTGAGTTTTCTGACATTTGTAAAAATCATTCACTCTTCCAAAAAGTGGTGTTAATTTGTGAAGATTATCTTGATCAATACAAGGTTCAGTTTCAGAAGCTTGTTAACCAGAGCTTTTTCAGCCATTTAACCTGAAGCCATGACTTTTGAGATTAGGGAACCGGTATTGCCAACATCCTGGTCTCACGCAGGTCTTAGGACTCTTCCTGTGGTACTCAATGCAGCATGAAATGCAGAGTAATTACCCTGAAGGTCCTGTCCTGTGCCTGGTCTTTCAGGAGGAACGCTGTGGGGCCATAGTGTCGAACGATGAAGGCATTCAAGACTTGGGCTTCGTCTTGATGCCTTCTCAGTGCCTCGCTAGCAGCGTTCCTCCACATGGTCCTCCGGGACATCCTGTCCAGGCAGAATGAAGTCAAGTCATTATTTCATGATGACTTGAGTAGACTGCCAAAGTCACACCTTCCACATTCAGCATATGCACAGAGATTTCATTTTACCCATAGACAAGCGTTGTACTGAGTCCCAAGCAATGCAGACATCTTTAAAGTCATGAGATGCACTCGGACCAAAATTTAAAAAGTTAAGCCTACAAGACTTCCATTTTGGTCCAAGTGAAATGTTATGTTTCTCCTGATTCCATTCTAAATACACACTGTAGCTGAATCAGTTCATTTGACCAAGTAAAACTAAGCATTTGAAATCGCTGTGCATATGCTGAATACGGAAGAAGGCGTGACTTTGGCACTCTGAATTATTAAGCTGTCGTCTTCATTGTGAACAAAATGGTTAGTAAAGGATTTTTAATTGACGATATGTGCCTATGTGAAGTGTTCAGTAGAGCAGGATACTAGACATTTTTATTCATGTCAGTCATAACGTCACTCACATAGTTTGCTGCTTCTCCAGCTGAAAGTTATCCAGAC
The DNA here is from genome assembly GCF_964638095.1 of Poromitra crassiceps. Taxonomy (NCBI): domain Eukaryota; kingdom Metazoa; phylum Chordata; class Actinopteri; order Beryciformes; family Melamphaidae; genus Poromitra; species Poromitra crassiceps. The sequence goes on from NW_028151978.1 coordinate 7,866, forward strand.
AGGACCGGCTCTGCCTCTGTGAGCAAAGATTAGACTAGACAAAGAGTCTAGTCTTAATAGACCATATTAAAACAATTATCTTAGCATTATGAGCATTGGGCAGTGATTCAGTCAAACATGAAGGTTTGTAAATTAAACGGTAATCACCACAAGGCATGACAAACAAATGAAGACAATTATGTTGTTGTTCACACAAGCACAAACTCAATAGTGCTAGCCAGACAAACACATGCGCGGCCATTCTTTCCACAAAGGCAAAGATATAGAACATTCCTGAAAATATAAACAGGTGAAAGGACTTACACTACTGAAGTGACTTTTTGGAACACACACTCTGGGGAGGAAGAAACAAGGGGTAAGTCACATGTGTTAAGCAGTATAATCACTGGTGCATGGCTTGACTGAAAACAAGTATGGTGTAGTCTGGTGTAAACCACCAAAGTGGACTAGGCCTACCTGTTTGAGTGGTTGAGAGAGGAACTAGGCCTACCTGTTTCAGCGGTTGAGAGAGGGTCAGAGACAGAGTGTAGTCACAGCCAGCTTATGTAGGCTACAGCTGAGACCTGCACAGGTGTAGTCAACGAGCACTGATTACTCCTCGGCTGCCAAAGTCACACCCACTTCCAGGTTAAGCATACAAACCAGGGGCTTCATCCGCCATTCATTTTTCCATCTACATTTCGTAAAATGCTTATAAAAATAGTTTTACTTGGTCAAACCCAAACGGTTCAGCTGTAGAAGAGACAGATATGTGGCGTGATACTGAAGTATATAGGCCATAGGCTGACATGAAGTTGCCTGAAAAGCATGTTGCAGAATAGAAAATATTGAATACAGAGCCATATTCATTGCTTTTATAACTATTTCAATGCTTTTGGAAGAGTTATGTCATTTGTAACATGTATATCTAAATAAGTAGTGTTTAGAAGTTAAATTCCCAGTAAAAAGTCAAACTCTAACTGTTATGTGGGCAAAACATGCAGAGTGCCTGAATATTTCATAGAATTGTCTCATAAATGGTGCGTTTTAGTGTATTTTGATCAAATTTACAGTTACAGTTGTAGTCAAGGAGTATGGCAATAGCAGCATTATTATTTGTGGCATCTTGATATATATTGCCTTTTAAAATTAGATTATTCACTAGGCAAGGTTGAAAATATTGTTTTCACTTTATTGCATCTCCATTTACTCTGGAATAGTAATAGATGCAGGTTTACTTGCACGTGATTGATATTCCATAGATTCTCACATTTCAAACAAGACCAGACATAGGCCTGATGGTTGAGAAGCCACCCTGATTTATTTGGGGTATATGTTTGTCTAGGCAAGAGAACACCCCCAAAGCAGCCTGGGCTAATGAGGTTAAAATAACCTTACAATTTCATTAATTTATATTAATTATTGTGCTTGCTGACAAGCAAGGCACAATCTTGAAATCCCACATACTTATTATTATTATTTTTCTTATATCTGCCAAAAAGTTTGTCGCGTAATAACTCCCTCAATTTTTGCGCCACATAGACATGCCAGACCTCAAAATGACCGCCTCATTGAGGACATGTATGCTATGACTTTGCTAAGGGTTTGTGAAAGCGGTGTGGCCGCAATTCGCCATTAAGCGCCATTTTTTCCCCCATTGACTTGCATGGGGTTTGGAAAAATCTTGCAAAATCTTGCAGTAAATTAGCTGTAATTCAGAAACCATAACGACTACAGCTACCAAACTTGGTAGGGAGGTGCACGGAGGGGTCTTTTACTATCCCCGAAAAAATTGCACCAATTGACCATATGGTGGCGCTATAACAGCCCTCCTTACCTTTTGCTCGATAACTTTTGAACCGTAGGGTTTATCATCAAAATTCTTTTTTCCCTGGATTCCTTGGGTCCTCCCGCATCTACTCAACTAGGCCACGCCCATTTCCGTCTGACTAGATTTTCCGCCATTTTGCATTTTGTCCAAAACAGTTTTTTTGCCATTTCTCCTTGAAATGTTGTCCAATCTTCACCAAACCAACGCACACATCATGTTGGGAGTGTCCTGCACAACACTGATTTGGAAGTAAAAAAAAAAAACACACCATTGCGATATAATCCACTTCCAATCTTCTGTGGGTGGGGCCTATTTCACAAAAATCGTCCGATGCTAACCAAACTTGCTACAGGTGTGGAGGGATGTACTCTGAGCCTATATCAGAAGTATTTTGTCATTTAGCCTTTAGGGGGCGCTATAGCAGCATTCAGTGCCTGTCCCTTCTAAATGGTTTTATTTTGAAGGGCGGCAGGAAGTGCAGATTCATTCTCATTATGGCCAGCCTTCCTTCTTGTATGACACGCACGCACGCTATTCTACAGACAACAGACATACCTATACATGTATTACAAGTGTTATATCGCTCATGGTCTCACTCTCATACATTTTACATATTATCTTTTGAGCAGCTGCAGCTCTTCTCTGTTAAAAAACACATGCAAAAAGTGTACTGGAAGCAGGAATCTAGTGTGATTTCACCAGATAAATATAGCTTAACAGTAACTCTGAGCAGGAGTGTTGCATTCTGGGTACAGAGAATCATATAGACAAAAAAAAACATTAAAGTCCCTGGAAACCAGAAATATTTCTTTATTATTTAGCATTTTGAGTTCATCACATCACAGGATCCTATGTTAATAAGCCACCAGCCGAATTTGAACGATGATGAACGTCGCAAAGTATATAAATTTAGGTTTGACAGCCATGGCAAAACTCATGAGATTTCATTATTTTTTAGAGTGTACTTTCTCCCGCGGACTGTGTGGGCGTGTCCAGTCTACAGCAGGGAAATTTCTGTCTCTCGGAGAGCGCGAGAGAGAGGGGGGGAGGGAAACGGAGAAAGAAAGAAAGAGAGATGAGTGTCGGTGTGTGCACTGTGCACACACCGCGTGTGTGTGTGTGTGTGTGTGTGTGTGTGTGTGTGTGTGTGTTCGCGCGTTGCTCCGCGGCTCTGAGAGGAAGAGATCTCTGTCTGTTCTTTGCCCCCACAGCGTGTCTGTCTCCCACTCTGTGCTCTCTCTCTCTCTCTCTCTCTCTCTCTCTCCTCTCTCTCTCTCGGGACTAGTGAGAGAGAGAGAGAGAGAGAGAGAGAGAGAGAGAGAACAGCATAGCGCTCGACACAGCCTGGTGACGCAAAGTTACTCACACACACACACACACACACACACACACACACACACAGTAGGGCGAGTTGCGCGCGTGTACAAAGGTTATATAGAGCTTATGACGTCATAAGCTCCTGCATTTTAGCACCTCACGCACTGCTCTCTTCAATGAGGAAGTACTTTGTAGAATCTTGTAGAAAAGTGTCGATTTTAAGGCTTTGGGTTGAAAGTAATGTATAATAATTTCTGAGGCAGACAGTTACTAACACAAGACCCTAAATAACATAGTTAGAACGTTTTTGTGGATTTTGGTTTCCAGGGACTTTAAATTAGCTGTATCTCAGAAACCATATGAGGTACAGCTATGAAACTTGTTAGGGAGGTTCACAGAGGGGTCTTTTACTATCCACGAAATAATTGCACCAATTGACAAGATGGTGGTGCTATAACAGCCCTCTTTATGTTTTGGTTCATAACTTTTGAACCGTAGGGTCTATCATCAAACTTTTTTTTCCCCTGGATTGCTTGGGTCCTTCCGCATCTACTCATCTAGGCCACGCCCATTTTCGTATATCTACATTTCCCGCCATTTTGCATTTTGTCCAAAACTGTTTTTTTGCGATTCCTCCTTGAAATTTGGTCAAATCTTCACCAAACCAAAGCACACATCATGTGGGGACTGTCCTGCACAACACTGATTTGGAAGTTTTGGAAAAAAAACGCACCGTTGCGATATAATCCACTTCCAATCTTCTGTGGGTGGGGCCTATTTCACAAAGATTGTCCGATGCTAACCAAACTTGGCACAGGTGTGGACAGATGTACTCTGAGCCTATAGGAGAAATATTGTGTTGAAGGTGGGGACTGGGACTTTTCCACTGGGAAACACCCACGTCCCAGGTGTCTGGAAGGCAGCATTAGTCCCCCTAATTGCATGGGCAGGGACCTTGTAAGCCAGGCGGTGCATGGCGGGGACAGCAAGCACAATTACATTTTCGTTAGGAAATGTAGACCATCTAGTTCAGATTAATTTGCCCGTTAATTAATGGTGAATCCCCTTAAAATTAATTAAGAGAGTTATTAATGGAGGTGATCTCATTAACCTCCTTAAACTCTTCCAGATCCGGGGGATGCGGAAACTGTCTGTGCTAAAAATAATAATAATAAAAAAAAAAAAAAAAAATGAAAACCCAGGCATCATAGTAAATCAATGTGATGTGAGTTGTCTCACTATGTAACCACAAAAATAAAATCAACTAAAACCATATTAAAACCATCTTTCTATGGGCCAACGATAATAGTGCAACACAAACCAGAAACAAATTGCCAGATACAGGCGGTGAGATATGACGAGTCTCACACTGGATGACAAAACTGACCAGTATGGTTCTACCTGCTGGATGTGTTGGGCTCTTTCTAAGGATCTGTGCTTCACACTGGAGCATGAGATCTGTGAGGAAATGTTCTGTCAGGTGCAGGGATGTATTACCAAGCGGGCCTACCGGGCCCAGGCACAGGGGCCCAAGAGCTCAGGGGGCCCATAACCCAGAGCCTTTTCACAGGGCCACTGTGGGACTCTTGCCTGGGATGAACTGATCCCTTTACACCAGTGATATGCTATTCAAAATAGTTGTCCAAGTCTAGATGAGGGTAAAAACCCACCTATATTGTCTCCATACGTTGTAACTCTCTTCCACTCTTTTCCTCGTTATCTCTCTCATGATTAAAGTCCTAAATTCCCACATCGCCCTGCTGTAAATTATCCATGTTTTATACATTTTTGAAACATGTGGTGCAAAAGAAAAAGATGAGAGGAAGTAGGAAGGAGAGGGTGATAGCAAAGGCAAGTATGAATGGACGAGGGAGAGTTTCAAGCAGAAGTCATGAAATTAAAAAGCGGAAGGGTGGATGAGAAGAAGTAACAAAGAAAGGAGATTGTGTGGTAAATGAGTTGTGACACTTTGGGGCCTCTTCTCCTTCCTCTATCTGCTTTACATCATCCTCAGGATATTATGACACACACTGCCTGCCTGGGTGCACAGATAGCAAATGGACACGCACACGCACACACACAAACTCAACTCTCAAAGAGTCTCCATATCGTAGTTTCAGTTGGCTAGGTCTCACCCTGGCACACAACCAGGCAGTAAGACAAATCAACCCAGAAACTGTCTCTTAATGGTCACCTTGTATACATTAGTGACAAGGCATTACACCGGAAGTCGAATGGTTAAATAAGATTGCTTTATGTAAACCTGTATCACTGCGCGAAATACCCCAGAATCCGGAGTTAGTCTTGCCAGGATATGTCAAATTATGACCCATATATGAGGAAATCTGGGTTGGATACTCTCCGACCACAACATTTTACAATTTCATATCTGGAGCATATCTTAACTCCGAATGGGACCACTTGATACCATCAGAATATGGAGTTTAGATATTTTCCCGATATGACTGCTGTCATATTTTGAAAGCCAACCACATCACATGTCTGGTGACAGCATATGGCAGGATACTACCGAAATGCCTCGCCCTGTGTGTGTTCAAATCCGGGAAGCAATATACGTGTCATATCCGTAGCAGGAAACTTTGAGATAGTATTAATATCCTTATGTCGGACATTCAAAGATATGATGCAAATCTGATCAAATTGACTGTCGATACTCACGGTTTCTGACTCATGTCCGGAGCATATCTTAAATCCGGATTGGGATCATTTTGACACCATCAGAATATGGAGTCCAAATGTTTTCTAGATATGACTGATGCCATATTTTGAAAGCCAAACACACCACATGTCTGGTGACAGCATATCACATGATACTACCGAAATGCCTCGTCCTGTGTGTGTTAAAATCCGGGAAGCAATATACGTGTCATATCTGTAGCAGGAAACTTTGAGATAGTATTAATATCCTTATGTCGGACATTCAAAGATATGATGCAAATCTGATCAAATTGACTGTCGATACTCATGGTTTATGACTCATGTCCGGAGCATATCTTAAGTCCGGATTGGGATCATTTTGACACCATCAGAATATGGAGTCCACATTTTTTCTAGATATGACTGATGCCATATTTTGAAAGCCAAACACACCACATGTCTGGTGACAGCATATGGCAGGATACTACCGAAATGCCTCGTCCTGTGTGTGCTAAAATCTGGGAAGCAATACGTCTCATATCCGTAGCAGGAAACTTTGAGATACTATTAATATCCTTATATCGGAAATTCAAAGATATGATTCAAATTTGATCAAATTGATTGTTGATATTCACAGTTTATGACTCATGTCCGGAGCATATCTTAAATCCAGAATCTGACCACTTTGACGCCAAGAGAATATGGAGTCCAAATTTTTTCCAGATATGACTGATGCCATATTTTGAAAGCCAAAACACACCACATGTCTGGTGACAGCATATCACATGATACTACCGAAATGCCTCGTCCTGTGTGTGTTAAATTCCGGGAAGCAATGTATGTGTCATATCCGTAGCAGGAAACGTTGAGATACTATTAATATCCTTACTCAGACATTCAAAGATATGATTCAAATCTGATCAAATTAAGTGTCGATACTCACAGCTTCTGACTCATGTCCGGAGCATATCTTAAATCCGGAATCTGACCACTTTGACACTACCAGAATATGGAGTCCAAATATTTTCCAGATATGACTGATGCCATATTTTGAAAGCCAAACACTAATGTATACACCACAGTATATCACATGATACTACCGAAATGCCTCGCCCTGTGTATATTAGAATCCAGTAAGCAATATACATGTCATATCCATAGCAGGAAACTTGATATACATGTAGTATCCATAGCAGAAAACTTTTAGATATGGTTAGAGTAATAGCCACATGTCTTGGATATTCTAGGATATGATTCAAATCTGATCAAAATTACTGTAAATACTCGCTGGTTATAACTCATCTTCGGAGTATCAACTTCCGGACTGGGAGCACTTTAAAATTGAGTCAATATATTGTTTTGGCAGTCACAATAGGACAGAATATCTTGTATAGAGATATAACTGTTATCTAATATCTATTCAGATGTATGTGTTGTCAGTTACAAGACTTGACAGATTATTATTAGAAAAATACTCTTTAAATTGTGTCTGATATATATTTTTTTCAACAAAATGCCCCAAATCTTTTCAAGTACACCTACTCATTGAAAAATACATAATCTATGAATCTTCAAATATAATTATTTTATTAACGCAATTTGAACATCAAATTCAATTCAACGTGGCAGTTATGAAACATACAAAAACAGTCAGAGTTCAAAATAAAGTCACCGCCAGGGTTTGTGAGCATTTTCAGTGATTTCCATGACCCACAGAATATTTTCTTCTATGACTATTAGAACACCAAATATCACAAAAGACAGAACAAAGCCTCTACTTCCATGAAAAAAAAAACAGTTTGTTTCTCCGTGCTTCCGTTCTTTAGTTATCGACACATGAATGTGGGTTGTTTTCACTGACACCGTGCGTCTCTCACCACAAAGCCGTGAAAACTGCCTTTTTGCACAGAGAGCGCACCGGGGTGGGTCACCCTCTCATCTTCTCTGTGAGAAGCTAGTGCTTCCTGCTACTTGATGTGTGGAGGTCTGGGAGCATATTAGATGGCTGAAATTTACACTATGTGAGGGTTTACAAATCGGATCACTGAGATTAACTATTAAAAAAAGAGAGGTTAGAATGTGTGAAGAACACTTCTCAACTGTGCTGTTTGTGAGATCTTGCAAATGAAAAATAATATTTTTAACATATCTACATACGATACATGAACAACAAGGAATGCTGGACAAAAACATATCCAACAATAACAAATAAAATAAAAAAGTTCCAAAAACAAAACATCCTCAACAGTCAAACAAACAAGCTCTTAGTTTTCCAACCCAGTCTAAAAGAAAATGTAAAATAGCAACGTTGGTCCACAGCCTAAAGAAGTTGCTATTTTACAATTTCGGCTCCCAAATTGTAAAATAGTAACTTTTTGGGTTCGGTTTTGAGACCCCCCTTCCGACTCCCAAAGGGAATCCTCTAACCTCTGACTGCTCTAACCTCTCCCAGACTATAACCCTAACCTCTCCCCAGACCCTAACCCTAAACTCTCCCACCCCTCAAAAACCTCCCACCCCTGTATAAACTCCCATTCAAAAAAGCTACCACTTTACAATTTGGGAGGCGAAATTCTAACGTTTTGGTTTGGTCAGTTTTGTTTTGGGTAGGTGGGAGATCCCTTCAAGGTCTCTGACCTCCACCTTCCGACCACTCTAACTTCCGACCTCAGTTACCCCTCTAACCTCAACCAGACCCTAGCCCTAAACCTAACCTCTTCCCAGACCATAACCTAACCTCGCCCACCCCTCAAAAACCTCCCACCCCCGTATGAACTGCCATTGAAAACAAGTTACCATTTTACAATTTTGGAGGCAAAATTCTAAAATTTCTAGCTGTGGACCAACACTGCTATTTTACCATTTTCCTTGAGACTGTGTTGATTTTTCAGCTGGAGCTTTCAGCTAGAGCACCCTCTTCCTCTGCCAGGTATGGCTGACTCCTGGATGCAGCAGGAGGTCCTCTGTTAGAATCTTGTCCAGAGGGGAGACGGTGATGAGTGGAGCGTGGCTCCACTCCCTTCCTCCTGTTCTCATCAAGGACCTTCTGGCAGGAGGTAACGATCGTGGTCAGACGTGGTGAGCGCCATTTTGGTGAGGAAAATATGTACCGTGACTTCTCCTCATCGCTTTCCTCATCACTCATCACATTTCCGTCAGCCCCTTTCAAGTATCTCAAGTCCTCTTGGCTCAGCACCTTCTCCCCAACTTTCACCCTCTTCTTAAAGAGCTATAAAGAGAGAGAAAAAACTGTGAGCTGCAGCAGTGGTCAAATTATGTTTTTATGCTGGCTTTGCAATGGCAAATCTACCAAATCTAAAGGAGCATTTCTTTCCATCCAGCACAAATTATAGTCTGGTAAGTCGGCACTAGTACCATTTTAAAGGTCCCATTCCGTGCAAAAGCTGTTTTTACTTGTAAATGCATATATACTGCTGTCAGCCCTCCCTGTAATGAGTGGTCACACGTTCAGAACTGCCACAGTTGGATTTGTCCCTATCCAGCGTCCCCCTGCAGTCTCCTCCAAGCCACACCCCCAAACGCGTCGTTTGCCCAGAGAGGAATCTGGAGAGAATATCGACGTCACTAGCTTCCTCCTGCATACTCGGGTCCCTCTCACACAAGCTACCTGCACCATTTAGTCTATAGCCACAAAATTAACACTTCTAGCTGGAGCGACGCCAACTGTACGTGATCCAGCAACTGCAGAGGTGCATTCGGTAAGTCTAGGCATTTTGAGATGTCCTCTTTAGCGTAGTACCGTTTAGTTAACGATAACTCGCAACCTAGCGTGCTGGTCCACAGACGCTAATCTGATTGGCCGCTGGGAGCCTGGGGCGGGCTCTCCCTCAGCGGCCAATGGGAACTGTTAGTTCTGAATATATTATAGAAACAGGCCGTTCTTGGGAAGCGACCAGATGAGGAAGTGAGAACTCCGTCACAACAAACGGGTTTGCTATATTTTCGACAGATTAATCCAGAATCATGTTTTATGGACCAGAGACACACGTTTTTAAGAGGTTACAGCTGCACGAATTGGGACCTTTAATACCTGTACATTTTACTGCGCTCTTTTTGCTTGATAGAGACAGAAAAAATATATATATTATGACTGTAATGGGACTGTCATATCAGCGCCTAAATTGGCTTCACACAGAGTCAAACACAATGTATAGACTAAATTCCAATGAAATTTAAATTGAATTAATGGTGTTAAACTTCTCCAATCTCCAGTTGGTTTATCCTGCCATCCCTATTCTGCACACACTGACTGCATAGTGCAGCATTAGGTACTGAGGCTATTTGGAAATGCAAGGTAGGAGAAGGAGAGCCAGCACACAAAAATGTCCTTTTGTTGGGTTTATTCCAGCTTAACACCAGGTACAGCACACGGACGTTTAAGCCTAACGGCCTTCTTCAGCGTGTTGCTGTGTCAGGCGGAAATGACGTTTAAATACACTGAGACCGGAAGTCCATTCAATAAACGAAATATCAAAATTCATATATAAATGCATATATAAAGGCCTGGTTCTGCTCTCCCACACAGTGGGGCTGACCAGACTATTGTTATTTATATATGCATACATTGTTGTATGTAGACATTTTCTTTGATAATGGAACGTGCGTGTTGTGTATTGCTTGGTTCTTGAATTCTTTATATACTGTAACTGAATTTTGATATTTCGTTTATTGAATGGACTTCCGGTCTCAGTGTATTTAAACGTCATTTCCTGACACAGCAACACGCTGAAGAAGGCTGTTAGGCTGAAACGTCCGTGTGCTGTACCTGGTGTTAAGCTGGAATAAACCCAACAAAAGGACATTTTTGTGTGCTGGCTCTCCTTCTCCTACCAAGTATCTCCTGTGCCGTGCACCGAAACTTTAAAAACACCGGTGAGTGTGCTCGCTACTGGCTTATTGCCAGTTTGTTTGGACATATTTGGAAATGCAAAACTGATCCGTGCAGTTAACTAGCCATCATGTAACCAGGTTAAATTATGTTAACATTAGTGGCTCTCTCCAGTCCTGCTACAGCGCCAAAATAAAGTGTGTAAATAGGTTTGGCTTACCAAAACTACATTCGTGGAATTAGGCATTTTAATTGATAACCATGTGGCAATGCATTGAATTGAGATTCAATATAGATTTGTGGCTTCCACGGGAAGATATACTCACCCTATCACGCCGGCTTGTAAGGAGCTTTCTCCGCATAACGGCCTCCTTGGTTGTTCCCTCCTGCAGCTTTGCCTGGCTCTTCAGGTTTTCATAAGCCCTGTTGCAGGCTTCTGGAAATAGATAATAAAACAAAATTGACAAATTATCGGTGACAGTAGAGTGTTTAGTTTTTAACTTGTCACTTAGACTTTCAGAAGTAAGGGTGTATTCACACCTCTAGGTTGCTTGCTTTGTGTTCAATTTGGGTACTTAATTGATACAATTGTTGCATTTGTGCGTGGGTTCGTTTGTGTTCACACAGCCACAATGAAACGGTCCAAATAGTATTGCCAAGCCTCCTGGATTGGCCAGGAGACACTCCGATAGGCCAATAGCCTCTCGGAATAGAAAAGATAATTCCCCAAGATTTTATGATTATAAGAATGCGTTCTGTTAGACCTACATTGTAGTCTACATCGGGTGTGCGCCGTGCGAGGAGAGAGAGAGAAAGTTATTTATTTATTTACTTAAGCTATCGGGTAATTTGGAGATATAAGATCAAAGACCCTCGCAACTTCTGCTATTACTATCACAAAGACTTTAGAGAATTATGAATAATAAACACCTGTCCTGTCAGGAATAAAATATTAATAATATAATAATAATAATTTAATAATAGCCTACGGACATTTTGAGGAAGACATGCAATCAGTCTGATTGTTCCAGACAATCTTATCACAAAGAAGGCTGGCTCTGATTACCACGACTTGTTTTCATTTGGAGACCAGAGGTAAGTTGCCGTTCGTCGAGTTCAAACATGATGTTGCAAAAATCCCCCAAAGTTTATCCATGCAAACGCTAGTTTCACAAGCATTCAACTATTAAAATGTCTCGCAACTGATGATTTCTCATCCTGATTGCGTATAGAGCATTTGTGTTCAGATTCTGGTTTTTAACTAGCGTTTTGTTTTGCCTACATAGTATAAATTACATGGGCATTTCAACAGGTAAACAACATATCTAGTGTTACATGTGATTCTGCCTCTGACCTTAATGTTCACACCAGAACTCGGATGCGTGAAATGATTACCTTTGAGCATGGCATAACAATGTCCCAATTATAGCAAGGAAAATTACCAGAAGGAATAGAACGAGAAACAAAGAAAGTGAGTGGGTCTCTTGGGCAGATCTGACTTTACTAAAATATCTCTTAAATTGGAGGACCTCTTATAAAAGTATCTGGGTGAAGTTTGAAAAGCATTAGATGTGAAAGTCACTTTCCAGTATGTGCCAATATCTACTCAATACTTCTTTGACTGACTTAGATAGGCTATAGGACTATAGGTGGACACAAATGCTAGGCCCTGAGAAGAGGTGTCTCTGGAATTAGATTTAAGTAAATCATACTGCTGCACTTGTCGTACTCTGTTGAGATGGTTCTCCAGTAAATCATCCCCATATCCCCTCGACTTAAAATTAACACCAAGATTTTTAGCATATAACTCAAAAGAATCACAAATACGTTTAATCCTCAATAATTGACTTATGGTAGACTTCTCTTTAATGCTGGAGAATGAAAACTTTTGAATTGTAAAAAAGTATTTATATCGGTTTCCTTTCTGTAAACCTCAGTATGTGTACAGAGGATCCATGTTTCTTCATCCAAAACATCCAAGAAAGAAATCTGTTCCAAATCATAACATAATGTAAACTTAATTGATTCCTTTCTTGAGTTAAAAAAAGCATGAAATAGTTTTATTTCTTCAGCATTACCACTCCAAATAAAAAATAGATTGTCTATGTATCTCCAATAGCTTTTAAAGGGATAGTTCTGTTTGTTTGAAGTTGGGTCCTATGTACGGCAACCATTTTAGGGCATCCTCGTCCGTCAGAGTATAGGCTATCGTTCCTCAGTCTAAAGCGTTGTCAGTTGTCATGTCTCCTATAGTAAACCGTCGAGTGTGCTCTGAAACACCTTCAGTCCTCACACGAAAACGCTGTCATTCCTCCTGCCTCACTTATCACTCAAACTAGCTGTCAGGCATCACTCCTCACGTCTCACACAAAAACGTTGTCGATCCTCCTGCAGACTAGCTGTCAGGCATCACTCAAACTAGCTGTCAGTCATCACATGAAAACGCTGTCATTCGTTGTTTTTGGTTGTTCTTCCGTGTAGAATGCCTCTGTGAAATGAGCAACAATTTCTTACAACTTCACTTTCGGTTGAGTGATTTTGCCTTCAAAATAAAAGCGTGTTGTTTTTTTTACAATAGATTAAAGTAGTAATCCATGAGACCCAACATAATTAATTAATCTGTTGGGTCTCATGGATTACTACTTTAATCTATTGTAAATAAAAGAAAACAGGCTTTTATTTTGAAGGCAAAATCACTCAACCGAAAGTGAAGTTGTAAGAAATTGTTGCTCATTTCACAGAGGCATTCTACACGGAAGAACAACCAAAAACAACGAATGACAGCGTTTTCATGTGATGACTGACAGCTAGTTTGAGTGATGCCTGACAGCTAGTCTGCAGGAGGATCGATAACGTTTTTGTGTGAGACGTGAGGAGTGATGCCTGACAGCTAGTTTGAGTGATAAGTGAGGCAGGAGGAATGACAGCGTTTTCGTGTGAGGACTGAAGGTGTTTCAGAGCACACTCGATGATTTACTATAGGAGACATGACAACTGACAACGCTTTAGACTGAGGAACGATAGCCTATACTCTGACGGACGAGGATGCCCTAAAATAGTTGCCGTACCTATGAGGTACTCTCATACAGTCAGTGCACTGGGTACAGCACTCTGGATGCATGCTGCAGCTGGAGTGCAGTTCTCCTATCTCGGATGCATCGAGAGTGCTTTACCCAGTGCACTGACTGTATGAGAGTACCTCATAGGACCCAACTTCAAACAAACAGAACTATCCCTTTAATAAACTTAGAATAGGGATTATCATTCAAATTATCCCATAAACAGAATTTGCATAATTTGGAGCCACCGGTGAGCCCATAGCTGAGTCCCGATGTTGAAGGTAGTATTGATCCTGAAACTGTCTGTCTGCTTGATAATCAAATTTTGCTGCAATACAAATGATTGAAGTGAGATGGACAGACTGGAAACTTTATTTAATTAGATAAAACAGATCTTCAAAAAGCCATTTTCCTTTGGGGACATAATTTGCAGTTGAAAAAAGGTAATAAATCATAATATATTGCAATATCGCAATACTCAATATATCGCAATACTAGCATATTGCAATATCGCAATACTATCGTATCATGACAAACGGCTTGATGCTCAGAACAATAGAGGTAGTGTGTGGACAATAGGTGCAAACGAAGTGCCGAACCATCAAATACGAGGTAATGTAGACATGGCCTAGGCAAGGCAAATAAATTTAGTAACCAGTAAAAGAAGGAATAAAGAAGAAAATTATAAAATAAATTTAGTGCCAGATCTGTATATATTTCTATTTTTTCTGTTCTGGAAAAATGACTGAAAAAATAATTTAAATAACCATTGGTTTTGGCCTTGGTGCCCTACATTTTGGCCACGATGCCCTAGGTATTGTAAATTTGTATCTATCAAAGGCCAAAGTGGCCTTGCACTAAAAATTACTTAATTCCACGGATTTCAATTTGTAACCGCTCCACCATGTGGTGGGTTATTAAGGAGAAGATAAAAAACACCATCTCTCCTTTGAATAAATGCATTCAAAGAAGAGTGCTGTTCAGATTTCAAAGTGGTACTGTTGATCAAATTAAAACAGCTTCGATAGCAGCGTCTATCTCGTCTGGTGGCTGCTGCCACTGTTGTTATTACTCCTCGGCACACTTGACAAAAACATGACCACAGCATTACTGGTCATGCTTAGTGTTGCACTGTTTATTGATGCTGATTGGATAATTGTTAGTCCCCCTCAGCACTCATTGGACAAGTTGTTTCTGATGGCACGATGCCAGAGCAGAAGCAGCAAAAACTCAACACAGTGGAGGGTGAATTCGAAGGTCTGGATTCCTTCAACTTAAACTTGGCTCTGATCAACACAATTACACTGATCTTACCAGTACAAGATCTGCATGTATCTCTCTCTGCATACAGCAGATAGTAGGGTTAACAAAATGTTATCCCAACACCCCCCCCCCCCCCCAATACTTACTTCTCATGAGCTGGATACTCCACAACTGCCCCTGCCCCATGTCAGTGATTGTCTGGATGACAGCTTTTGTCACCAGCTCGTTATGCGTTGTCCTGAACCTGGAAGCATAAGCATTGGCACTATTGGTAACAAATCATCTCACCATTCATTTAATCCAATAAATACATTTTTAGATCCCAATTCAAAGGTTTTATCAAAAAGTATTGCTTATGAGCTAACAGAAAATGAGAGTGATAATACAGGACAAAATAGACTATCAAATGAGTCTGACAGGGCGTTCACACCAAGCAACACTCAAGCAACGGTGAAGCCACAAGTTTCTTTTCGGCGTCCTTGTTAGCAGGCGAGGCCGTAAAAAACAGCTGCGCGCGTGCCACACTGAAACGATCGTTCAGGATTCAGTTCTATTTTCCAAGCGTGAAGCATGAAGCTGCCAGGCAGGAAGTCAATGAAAATTGTGGGCGGGGGGTCAATGTGCGCCGAGCGAGGCACAGAGGAACAGAGAGTGCTTCTTGTGTGATATGTTTAGTGTGAGCATAGCTTCAACGTGGCTTTAGCTTCAGCTCTGCTTCTGTTAAGCACCTGGTGTAATCCTGATTACTTGAGTCCGACTCTGAGTCCGGAGTTACTGAGCATGAGCCTGAACCCACATCTAGGTGAACACATGTATCTGCCCTTGCACGAAAATTATTGAATAATGTCAGGATATTAATATAGCTATACATATCTTATGGCAAATTATTAGGGCATATTAAAGAGAAACAAAAAACTGTCTTTATTAATTAGCAAGTCCGAGTCCTCGTCTCCAACTTCCAAGTCCAAATGCATGAATGCTCGAGTCCAAGTCCAAGTCATCAGTTCTCAAGTCCAAGTCAAGTCATGAGTCCTGAAAATGCGTCCAGGACTCAGATTCAACTACAACAGTGAAGGAAATACAGAGTGTGGGCCATAACAAATGTATGTGATAATCTGTCCCAATATTGGCAAATATGCAAAACAGGATTTGCCATAACATACTTGTCAGTTTGCTGGACTCTCCACTGAAGCTGTTCACCCAGGCTTCTGTGGGTTTGACGGACCAGGGTCTGCAAATGGCATACATTTGAAACGTAAATGTAATAATGAAGCCGAATTTAGTTTGGAACCCCAAACAATGACATCTTCTAAACATTACACACTCTGATTGGACCCTGCTTGCTAATTTCCACAGTAACAGACGATTCAGTTGCACAGATAAGCAGAATAATTGAAGTATATAACCTATCCTAACATACTTAACATTAAATTACTTCTTCCAATTTAATTAGAACAATACATACATCATTAGCAATATTACACAGCGGTAAACCTACTGGCAAATACACTATATGAAACAAATAAATTAGTCTGCATTCATAACTTGATGTGTGTTTCAGCAGCAGGCAGGAAGATTGGTGGACAGACAGCCTTCTTTCATGTGTAGCCCAATTATTTTTTTAAGTTTCATTATAAAGTGTATTTTTACATTTAAAAAAATTAAACAATAATTATACTATTTTCATTTGCACTTTTTTCTGTACAAGAACCAGGTTAAATAGGGTTACAGCTTTCAGTGTCTTACATCTGCATGTGAACAAAACTTCAGACACAATATGATTATCAAGTTATGTGAAGCGATTAATAGCATGGTATGATTATTTATATTGTATATATATTATAATATGCACTATTAGTTAATTGTATTGTACATAATATTACTCTGTAAATATGCAAATTGGTATACATACTATTAATGGTATATTATTAATAATTAATAATTTATACACTAGAACTATAAATTATATTTATTATGCAAGGTATGAATGTATTTGTATGTATATATATATATATATATATATATATATATATATATATATATATATATATATATATATATATATATTTGTATATATGTGTGTATGAACATAATATATGGTTTATTGAGAATGTAAATAGTATAAAAGTGGAAGTCAATTGATTAAGAATGTGAACTGTGGACTGGGGGTATAATAAGTACAGTGTACTTCATCCTACTCCTTTTCGGACCTCGTTGCTGTCACGTATTCTGATTATTATTGTTTATTTTTTTATTTAATTTTTCGTTTTATTTTCTTTTTTTTTCACTTATAAATATATATATTTTGTAATATTGATACTACTTGTGTATATTACTATTTCTTTTTTTTTGAAAGTCTGAAATAAAGCTTTCATTCATTCATCAATTGATCATAGACACTGATAATGGCCACACTTACCGACAGCTCAAGAGGCACCTTTGTGCTGCTTCCCCCAATGCCGCTGCCAGTTCCCACCTTCTCGATTATGTCATCTATCTTTTCATTGATGCCATCTACTTTTTGATTTAGAAGCCTGATTTCCCTAAAAGGGGAGCACAACACACATTACATGTCATAGTTATAAAAATCGCAAAATAAAAATATATTTACAATTGGAAAACTAGTTACTACAAGTGTAGATAAAACCATGTGTTTCACAGGCATAAAATGGACGTGGAGCCTCGCTCCACACTGCCCAGTTGTCGTCATTTTGCAGTTGTGTCCCTGAAATCTACAACGTTGGACTGAAAGACAGTTCAGTTATTTGTTTATAATGAAGATTTATTTGTTTCCCTGTCAAATAAATCGGTATGGGTATATATTGGTATCAGTCTGATTGTTCATTTCAAAAATTGGTGATCGGTATTGGCCCAGAATTTAGCAATCAGTGCATCCCTAGTATTAATATGAACTAACTGTATAACTTCCAAAATGGTCCCATCTTGAACAATGTAATAGCAACTATAGTTGGAATGCAACCAACATCTCTCAAACAATACTCATTCAGTTTACTGCCACAGAAAATAAGTTAAATTACAAGCTCCTCTCCCTTCTCAATTTCATTTTCCAATAGTTGTCTTAGTATAATCAATCTTGCCTTTATGATCGCTGTTGCAGTAACATAAAAATTCACTGATTACTCCGTGCTGATTATTACGCGCCCGCGCACGCGCGCGCACATACACACACACAGCTATGGCAAGGAGAAGGCGGGTAACAAACTATAGCTATCGAACGCATCAAGCCAAACACGCACGCACGCGCGCAGACACACACACACACACACACACACACACACACACACACACACACTCACACTATGGCAAGGGGAACAAACTATAGCTATCAAACGCATCTCCTTGACACCATGAGGCAAGCCCAAATGCCATTTCACCTTATATGGTAGAAGAAGCACATCTACAGTATAATACATTAGCAAATCAAGCAAGTAGAAAATCCATCCTAACTATAGGATGATTGGCGCGCGCGCTCTCTCTGTCTCTCTCTCTCTCACACACACACACACAACCGATAGTTTGGCGCTAAATTAGACCGCCATAAAGTTTGGCGCAAAATTAGCTAATGCAACTGGTCACACTGCAGCTTAACTTTAGCCTCCAACAAGACATGGAAACCCCTCTTTGTTTGGGTCGAGTTAGCTAACGTTATATTTACAGGCCAATGGGAGATGGAGCTAGTTTGAAGCTCACATTAGCCAACCTCAGTTACCATTCAACATAGCAGAATCAATCAGCTATAGCCTTACATCTTGTGAACACGCAAGCAAACACAGAAAAACACATGTATTGTACGAAATTAGCAATACCTCCATATATCGCCGAGGGTGACATGGCCCAATTCTGCCTCCTCGGATGACCCGCGGCGACCGGCTGGCTGTGCTGTGCGCTCCCGGGAGTGTGTGGGTCGGTCTCGGGCTCGGGGCCGTCGCGCAGGTGTCTGGCTTGAGCTAGCCTCAGCCTGGCTTGAGGGCGGCGATGGAGACCTGGTAGGAGATCTAGGAGTCCTCTGTCGTTGTCTTTTCCTCCCTCGCAATGGAGATAACCTGGCAGTGGCAGTCGCTCTACCGGGCCTCTCTTGGGATGAGTGAGGCATATTTGCTGGATGTCTAGATGCGCGCCAAGCGACTGTCCGCTTCAGAATCTAAAGGCTTTGTGACAAGACTCTGATCTCATGGGCGGAACTTGTCAGAATCCAGCCAATCACAATTACAGACGTCATCTAAAGAAAACAAACTACCAATCATGTTGCGCACATTGACGCGCTCAATTCCTCCAAAGGGATTAAAATGTATTATATGTATTAAATATGTAAATTATTATTATATTATTATTATTATTATATTATATATATATATTATATTATTATATTAAATATGTATTAAAAAAAGAAAAAGTTTGTGTAACTGTAGCCATCCTGATTAGTTCACGTGACCAGATGAGGACTGTACCAAAACAAATAAATAAATGTGTTTTTGACTTGTTAGAACTCAAATGTATGTAAATTCACCCAGGTAAAAAAATAAAATAAAAATATACTATTTTCACAGCTAACAGGTCAGATCAAGATTATATTGATATTGTGATATGAGTACACATCATTTTGTCTTTTTCAGGTTTAAAAAGGCTGCATTACAATAAAGTGCTACTAAAAGCAAAGCTCACAAAATAAACTATTCCATTAAATTTGTGTCACATAATTAAAACAATTGACTGGTGACAAGTTGTAGCTACATGATGTAATCATACAATTATCATCAAGTTATTGAAAATTAGTAATGTTACAGTTAATAGTTACTTAAAAAGTAATTGAGTTGAACATACCTATAACTACTTCATAACCTACAAAAAAAACTCTATCCTTACAAAAGCTAACAGAGCCCTGCTCTGCACTCTCCTGCTCAATAATCTATCATTTAATGTGATTTCCTGCACCCCTGAGTGCATGTTCACACCATACGCCAATCCCATGCCAATCCCACGTCAAAGCCACACAGTTTCATTTCAGAGTCCTTGTAAACAGGCAAGTCTGTTCACACCAGCTGCACGCCACGCTGAAGCCACGCTGTGCCATGCCAATGCCCCGCTGAACAGAGAGATTCAGCTTCTGTTCTATTTTCCAAGCGTGACGTGTGAAGCTTGAAACTGCAAGGCATGAATTGAATGGAAGTTGTGGGTGGGTTCAAGGCATGCCGAGTGAGGCGCTGAAGAGACTCCTGGCGTGACCGGTTAGGCGTCAGATCAGCTTGAGCCTGCCTCAAGCTTCAGTTCTGCCTATGGTGTGAACAAAGACTTACTCAGGCATTTATGACATACACAACATACATGACATCATGACATTTATCGCATAGGGCCCTAATACAATACATACATGACATACAGCATGACCTACATGACATACAGGTATATAGTACTGGTGAGGTCTCCAGACCATATTTCAAGCAGAAGGCCACTCACGCATAATCCGATCATCCCCTGATGACAGTCAAGTTCTAGCATAACGTGGTCAGTCAAAAGTCCTAGTATGACGTCTGCTATGACGTCAAATATGACGTCAGTTAATCCTCATATATATAGCAAGGGTTCTACGTCACCTCTCTCTCTCTGGCGGATCATAGCAGCAGCAGCTCACGGCAGTCCATCCCCCTTGAAGCAGGCCTCCGAAGCGTTGTTTTGCTCCACATCTGCAGACCGAATCAGCATCCTCAAGCCTTCTCCACCCGTGGATATTCACCGCAGATTTCAACGCTCCCCACTCCATTCCGGTATGTCGAGTTCCGAGTCAGAGCTGTCCATGGATAGCGACGACAGCTTAGACATCGCTTCCCTGTTCCGGACCGGCCACGGAGCGTACCTGCTTTCCGAGGCTTCTGATGAAGACGCTGGCGAAGCGGCTGGACCACAGGCTGCTAGCATAGCCCCGACGAGAAGGCCCAGCGCGCGTTCCCATGGCACGGGGCGCGCCACTGCGACGGCCCGTGGACGCCCAAGAACGCGTGCGAGCGTGCCGGAAGGAGAGGCCGCTCGGCGCGGACGCGCGAGAGGCCACGGGCGAAGACCAGTAGAGGCAGCCGCCCCGAGAGCTGGGAGCCGCCGGGGAAACGCAGGCCGCGGGGCCGCCGCGAGACGCCTCATCCTTCCTGGTCGCACTGACCTCCAGGCCGCCGCCCCGGAAGCAGAAGCGGCCCCATTCGTAGCTCCGCCGAGCCGACAGGGGTCGTCAAGAGCCATCCTGCTGTCCCTGCTAGATGCGAGCAGATCAGTAGAAGCCCGTCTGAGCGCCCTGGAACCCCCCCCCCCCCCATTCCCCCCCACGTTCGCAGCAGCCCAGCTGGCGCAGCAGCCGATCCTACCCCCGCCCATGCAGCAAGCCGACGTGCTCCTCACCACCACCCAACCCGCCCAGATGAACACTCTGGCGTCCGCCATGCCTGCCATCCCATTCGGTATGTCTTTTGTTTCTCCCTGTGCCAATATTTCGCCCAGGCTAAGGTCCAACATTTTAAAGGACAGAGACATTAACTTAGTTAGCATACTCCTGCCATCTCCCCAGTGTAAAAGGAAGGCCACGGGTGACCCAGAGGGCCCTGTTTATTTAAAGTCGTCCGACCCCCGCCTGCCCAAAGACCTTTCCCTATGTGACTTCCTGAACACGTTTGGCGTCTACCGTGATGTGATCTGCGAAGTGTACCCAGAGCGCCGCCATGAGCTAGACAAATATCTAGCGCTAATAGGGGACCTCTACTCCAGCCACGGTAAACTATTTTACCAATATCATAAAGCATTCTCCGCTAAAGCCGCCCTGATGATCACTCGGGCAAATAGGCGGCTTGACTGGTCCATCATGGACATGCAAATATTGACAGATAAGGCACATGAGACAGACAGACAGACAGACGGTAGGTCAGGTAGACAGTCAGGTAGACAGGCAGTCAGTCTGAAAGACAGACAGACAGTGAGACAGTCAGGCAGACAGTGAGACAGACAGACGGTCGGCCAGTCAGTCAGGTAGACAGTCAGTCTGACAGAGAGTCAGTCAGTCAGTGACAGACAGACATCAGTCAGTCAGTCAGGTAGACAGACAGTGAAACACACAGTCAGTTCAGACACTGACAGACAGTCAGGTAGACAGGCAGACAGTGAGACAGACAGACGGTAGGTCAGGTAGACAGTCAGGTAGACAGGCAGTCAGTCTGAAAGACAGACAGACAGTGAGACAGTCAGGCAGACAGTGAGACAGACAGACGGTCGGTCAGTCAGTCAGGTAGACAGTCAGTCTGACAGAGAGTCAGTCAGTCAGTCAGTGACAGACAGACATCAGTCAGTCAGGTAGACAGACAGTGAAACACACAGTCAGTTCAGACACTGACAGACAGTCAGGTAGACAGGCAGACAGTGAGACAGACAGACAGACAGACAGACGGTAGGTCAGGTAGACAGTCAGGTAGACAGGCAGTCAGTCTGAAAGACAGACAGACAGTGAGACAGGGATACTGTAGCCTACTTACGATCAGATTTTTTTTAGTCGCGCACAATCACAAACCTTTGGCAGGTGCAAGCCGAGAAGAGGTCAACATTCAAACAGCACACTGTAACAATAAATAGCAATATTTTGCAAAAACTGCTTTAATAGTAAAATGGTAGGCTACGAGCGTTTTCTGGTTTTTCCCTTTGTCAGTATAAACGAAATATCAAACTGGTGAAACGTACCTTGGTCCTTAACCTTACCTTGAAGGAGTACAATCATGTTCCAAGCTCAAACATTAATTAATCACATTGAACACATGAGATCGAGTTTAGTATATCCGTGAGAGGCAAGTTCCCGTTTTTTCAGTGTACATGTGAAACACACAGTCAGTTCAGACACTGGCAGACAGTCAGGTAGACAGGCAGACAGTGAGACAGACAGACAGACAGACAGACGGTAGGTCAGGTAGACAGTCAGGTAGACAGGCAGTCAGTCTGAAAGACAGACAGACAGTGAGACAGTCAGGCAGACAGTGAGACAGACAGACAGTCGGTCAGTCAGTCAGGTAGACAGTCAGTCTGACAGAGAGTCAGTCAGTCAGTGACAGACAGACATCAGTCAGTCAGTCAGTCAGGTAGACAGACAGTGAAACACACAGTCAGTTCAGACACTGGCAGACAGTCAGGTAGACAGGCAGACAGTGAGACAGACAGACAGACAGACAGACAGACGGTAGGTCAGGTAGACAGTCAGGTAGACAGGCAGTCAGTCTGAAAGACAGACAGACAGTGAGACAGTCAGGCAGACAGTGAGACAGACAGACAGTCGGTCAGTCAGTCAGGTAGACAGTCAGTCTGACAGAGAGTCAGTCAGTCAGTGACAGACAGACATCAGTCAGTCAGGTAGACAGACAGTGAAACACACAGTCAGTTCAGACACTGACAGACAGTCAGGTAGACAGGCAGACAGTGAGACAGACAGACAGACAGACGGTAGGTCAGGTAGACAGTCAGGTAGACAGGCAGTCAGTCTGAACGACAGACAGACAGTGAGAGAGGGATACTGTAGCCTACTTACGATCAGATTTTTTTTTTCACAAACCTTTGGCAGGTGCAAGCCCAGAAGAGGTCAACATTCAAACCGGTAAAACGTACCTTGGTCCCCCTCCTTCCCCTGGTGACAGACAGCTGAGAGAGAGCCTGCATGGCCCTGCTGGGGATAGTCACCCTGGCAGAGTTTAAAGAGCTCAGCCAGGCTCAGCTCTCCAGCACCAGGTGGAAAATAAGAATGTGCACACACAGATGTCTCAGATGAACAGGTCTGGCTGTCCTCTGTCCATACAGAATAGTTAATTGATGTTCAGATGTTTAGACAGACTGGCAGACAAGACAGGCAGACAGAAAGACAGACAGATGTCTATTTAGAATATTCATATGTTTACAATATACAATAGTTCACTTTTTGTTGTTCTTCTGTTGTATCAGTAATTGAAGCTAGCCCTTTCAAAGTTGCTGGACACGTAGGAGACAGTCTAAAGCCTACTCTCAGCAAAGGGTAGGCTAATCGGAGCTACGCTGAGCGAGCTGTGGTCCCGCAGAGTTGAAAAAAATCAGAAAACGCACGAAATTACGAAATCCAGCAAAATGTACATCTCTTTTTGGGCCAGGGACACAGTTCCACTCAACCTGGAGCCGTAATTTTGGCTACAGTGTATGTTGAGAACCCCTAGTACATGCTCAAACCGTCATTTTGGTTGTAGCTTCAATTACTGAATTTTAGTGAATATAAAGATACGACACTTTTTTTTTTTTTTTGGTAAAGAAAAAAACTTCCGTTTTGACCTCCCATTTTTTGTGGGCTGAAAGAGGAGTGTGAGAGGAGTTCCCACAAAAAAAAATTAGGCCTTGAAATTACTTCCCCTAGGAGTTGTTCAGGTTTGATTTTTTTTTTTTTTTTTTTTGTATTTTTTTTTTTTTTTTTTTATAGCCATGTAGGTACTCTAAGGACTCCATTTTTGGCGAGGAGCCCGAAAAACGACTTCATTTTGGCCAAAAAGCAAGGGAAATGGCCCAAACGCGACTTCCGGTTTTTAGGGGGCGTTTTGACCTCCCATTTTTTGTGGGCGGGAAGAGGGGTGTGAGACGAGTTCCCCCAAGAAAGGACAGCCTTCTAGTCCATTTACTTTAGGAGTTAAACGCACCCCTAGTTTCAACATTTTTAAACGATTGGACCTCCCCCCTGCCTAGGGGGAGGGGACTTCGGCTAACCTTTTCTCAGGGTCTACTCTCCTATAGGAGGGCTACATGCTCCAATTGAAATTATAGCTCCAGGTGGTCCAGGGGAGTTAATTGACAACCCTAGCTGAAATTTGCACTAGGTTCTGCCGCTTGTGTACCGTTCACCCATGTTGAAGGGCTAAGTTGGAACTAGGGTTAGGAAGTTAGACATGTACTCTTATGTAGTTTTATGCGCTGGTCCCGAATATGGGCGGGGCTTCCGCCGGAAGTGACCGGAAGTGGGTGTAAATAGGCTTTGAACATGGCATTTTGGCCAACCCTAGGCTGTTTTGCATATGGGTTGTTGGGGGGGTGTCATATGAGCATGAATTAGGCCAATTGGAGTCGTTTGGTGAAACGGCTAAGAGATTTTTTTTTTTTTTTTGTATGGGAAAAGTACTTAGGTTTCTTTTTTAACCCTAGGAAATTGTATTTTAGCATAGCACAAATACTGACATAGTATTCCCCCGGACATGGTGCACATCATTCCCAACAATTTCTAGTTCCGATACGCTCCGTATATAATTCATATCAGTTAAATATCAAAGTCAAAATATCACTTAGTGTTATATCTGTACACCATATTCCATCATATATGCTTAAATGACAAAGAGTGATGATATGCTACAGATATGGTCATATTCTAGCCATATACTGAGTCCACATATTTCAATATATGGCACAAGGGCATATTCGGATATTTTATTTACTGTGTATGTAACATTAGGTGTATCTGGGCACAGTATACTATATGGGGCAAATATGGTTCAGTATTTGACCTGGCATAAAGCGAATCTCCGGATACCTTCCAGATATTATCCAGATGAGTGCAGAATAAATAAATAAAATGTCTCTGGATTCATGAGGTTTTGGCTCAGTGATATGCCACAGATGTGGTCGTATTCTACCCATATCTGCTTAATGAGTCCACATATTTCAATATATGGCATGAGGTCATATTCGGATATTGTGAGGCTAACACATGATGTACCTGGAAATTGTATTTTAGCATAGCATAAATACTGACTTAGTATTGCCCCGGACATGGTGCACATCATTCCCAACAATTTCTAGTTCCGATACACTCCGTATATAATTCATATCAGTTAAATATCAAAGTCAAAATATCACTTAGTGTTATATCTGGACACCATATTCCACCATATATTCTTCAATGACAAAAAGTGATGATATGCTACAGATATGGTCATATTCTAGCCATATAGTGAGTCCACATATTTCAATATATGGCTTGACAGCATATTCGGATATTTTATTTACTGTGTATGTAACATTAGGTGTATCTGGGCACAGTCTACTATATTGGGTAAATATGGTTCAGTATTTGACCTGACATAAAGCATATCAAAAAATCTCCACATATGCGCATTATATGATCCAGATTCTTGCAGAATCAAAAAATGACTAACTCCGGATTCTGGGGTATTTCGCGCAGTGTATGTAAACCTTTTTTGGTTTTGTCCTGTGTTACACTAACCTGACGTTGCCAGATGGATGGGTTTGCTTCACATTCTGTTTCACAAACTGTGGAACAATGCCGCCCCCGTCTGGCGGAGTCAGGCTAGTGTTACACACCTTTTGGTCTGCAGTTTTCGAGTGCTTCTCAAAGGCCTATTCTAGAGACATTCAGCCACACCCACAATGTGGCCATATTTGGATGTTCCGTGGAGACTTTTGAGCTTCCACATGAGATACAGATGGCTCTGCAGCTAGCTATGATGGTGGCTAAGAAACTTATTCTCTTGACCTGGAAGTCTACCACTCCACCCTGTTTTAAACGATGACTCAATGAGATGTTGTACATTATACAAATAGAAAAGCTACGTCTCTATAAACCAAATACACAGAGCAGATTCCAGGAAACTTGGGGGCCCTTCTTAGCACACTGTCATATCATTTAATTTTCATAGTCATTTAATTTTCATATACTGTCTCCTGTTTAAATACATGTCAGAGTGGGTGTGATATTGGATTGATTGATTTATTTATTTATTATGCTTAAACATGTTACCACTGGGATAACATTGACAGCCTGGCAGCCAGCTGTGTTTTGTTGTTTTGGTTGTTGTTTCTTTTTTGTCTAGGTGACACTTGAGGTTGTGTTGTGTTAGTTTGTTTTCACATTGTATGTCTATTCACTATTGTAAAATTGAAAACGGTAAATAAAATAAAAAATAAAAAAATCTCCACTGCAGTCATAGCATGTCCGTCCTTGTATCAAGAGCTCTACAACTAGGCTAAATAGTAGAATGTCTGCCCCATACATTCACACCTATATCTACTCAAAAAAAAAAAGTAGGAGAGTAGCAAAACTAACACAATAAGTACAGTGAATATATAAATAAAATAATTTACACAAATACACACACGCACCAAAAAACATTCTGATATTATCCAAGAGACTGGCTATCAAAACAAGTTATCACACAAGATTATGCAAATATATGGCTCCAGAAAATAGTGGATGACCCCTGGGAGTTACACCCGCCTGGTCTGGAACACAGGTCTCCAAATATGTGACACACACACACACATCGCTCTCGGCTTGTGTCTGTGTCAAACCAAATGAATGACTTCAAAACTGTTTAGTTTTGATATACTGATGTTCTAATCATACAAAGCTGGTTGAAAATTAGCGGGGTGTTTTAAGTTCACACCCTCCCTCTGCAAACACCCCCCCCCCCCCCCCCGAAGGCCACAGTGCACCAAGGAACTCAAGAGCTCCTAACTTCATGCAGAAAAATGTTTATAAAGAGCTTCTAAATGTGGGGAAATGGCGGTGGGGGGGGGGGGGGTAAATTGGTTCAGACAGGACAGTTTCCTTCATTCTATAAGAGGATAGGATGTCAGAATAAACAGACATCAGGTTCAGACATCCTTGCTCAGCCACCCCAGTCAAAATGATATCACTGCTCATGTGTTTATAGTCAGAAATATGTATTGCTTTTACTTTTAATCTTAGGAAAGTTCACTAAGAAATGTGTCTTAAGCACAGAATGAATTATATTTTTTGCCTTGCAGTGATATGAAGAAACTTTCAAATGAAAGACAACTGGATGGACAAACCTGTCTGTTACGCAGAAACCCACACATGCATTGCAGCCACACAGAGGCTGGTGAAATACTGTTTAACCCAGATAAGGCATGTCCTTTCCTCAAAGGGGCAGCTTTTAGCACGGCATCCATCTTGTGTCATCGTCGCTGGTCAGGTGGCCATCTTGCATGTTTTTTTGGGGGGGATGGGGGTGTCATATTGAGGAAACTCCAGGGGAACACAGGGAGAACAAGCAAAATCCACACAGAAAGGCCATTTTGACAAGAGGCACAAGGGGGGGGGGGACACACCCTCCCAGGTGGGAATCGAACCCAGGACCTTCTTGCTGTGAGGTGACTTGAGCTACCACTGTGCCACCATGCACTGGTGCTGACCACATGTGAGACAGAGTGGCCATTTTGGGAGGTCAACCAAATTTAAAAGTATTCTACCCAAGTGAAATATTGATTTTTTTGATCGATGGTCAACGTGTACAACAAAGACAAGACTGAAAGAATCCAAAGCAAAGTATGTAGAAGACACATCCGAGGACATAGTCACTCAGACGAAAAGTACATTGCTATTGAGCAGCTATAGTCTAACTGTAAGGAGTGGTATATTGAGTTTGTGCTGACCAAATAAGCCTACCATTGAGCCTCTTCAAGTAAGTCTCACTGAACGCATTCGTATTGTGCTCCTCTTTTATCGCTAGCCATTGATTAGGGGATTTCCTTTACCAGAAATGGGCAACTCTTGCGTTTACCTCTATAATGACAGTAAAGTGTTTACATCTTTCCTTTTTGTGCACTACAAATACCAGTTCAGAAGCTTTACGTTGTTCAAAGAATACACCTTTTATTAAAACAAAAATTAAACAGTTAAAAAAGACACAAGTATTAAAAGTAGTGCAGTCACTGCCTGGTAAAGGTGGTATGGTCCCCAGGCCTGAGACGGTCTCTCCAGGCAGTGGCTGCAGCTTCTCCTCCCCCCGCATGCCTGGTAAAGGTGGGATGGTCCCCAGGCCTGAGACGGTCTCTCCAGGCAGTGGCTGCAGCTTCTCCTCCCCCCGCAGCACCTACAAAAAGAGAGTTGCATCATTACTGATCCAGTCAAAAGAAGCAGCTTCTGGAAACCCTTTGCAGTCACTGTATGAATGCACAAGGCTTGGAAAAGTAATTGGATTTTGTGAGACACTATTAAAAAGTTGTGGAAGACAGCATAGCCTACCATGTGCAGGGAGGAAGACCGCATAGCCTACCGTGTGCAGGAAGAGCCACTGCTGTGGGGCCGGGGGGCAGCTGAGGGGCGACCCTCCCTCTGGCGTTCCGCACCTCCTCCAGCAGGAGCGCCAGAGGACCGAAGTCGTGCCTGCAGACCGGGCAGTCCACCATAAGGCCCTGGCCTATGAGCCCCTGGTGGTCCACCCACTGCTTAATGCAGCGGCGGTGGATGTTGCCACCACACCCGAACCTGCTACAAAGGAAAGCTCAGAATCAAGGATGGCAAAAACTAGAAACACATGCCTTGCGGTTGTATGCCTCAGCCAAAAAGTCCAAGTTTCAGTCTACATCAAGCACAAACACCTTGAAGCCCGCACGGTGCAGTGGTGTAGACATTCAATCTTTATGGTACTTGAGGCAATGTTTGGGGGGGTACCTGAACATGGCATATAGTTTAAACATGGAAAATGTTCCGACCCCTAAGCCTAGCATGGCTCCAGACCGTCGAAGCCACGTCCACTCAGTTGTGAATTTCTGAATGAGATTATGAATTGACGATGCCGTTTGAATATCAGGCTAATAATTCCTCTCAAAACATCAAAATTGTGAGCTTTTTAGTTACAATTTAGAAGTTTATTTTAGTGAGCAGCCGCCCGGAATGGGCCTCCATATCCTACATGAAGTGTACTGAATCACAGTCTGACCGCGCTCCGGCACTCACCTGCAGTACGACAGCGGCTCCAGTGTGCCCAGCAGCCCCTCGGTGCAGATCGGACACACATCGTGGGCTTCGATGGCTCGCCTCGGCACAGCGCCGCGACCCGGACTTGGCGGTCTCGGGCTTCGCGGTCGCCGGCCTGGGCTCTGCTCTCGAGGGGGGCTTTGTGGTCTCGGCGATGTCGGGGCAGCGCCCGGGCCTCGCTGCGCCGCAGCCGCCACACGCAAGGGCGCAACGCGACCTGCCAGGGCCGCGTTGCCGGGGCCGCGTCTCCGAAGAATCGCCGATATTTGGCTTCCACAAAGCCCCCTCTGGAAGCAGTCTATAGAGCATAATCATTTTAAAGCAATCTCAATATTTATGTCAGTTCTTTGAAAATGACCAGCGCTGGTTGTTAGCGCAATTGTTTGGAGTAGATATAGCTCTGGGTTGGCTTACACGTCAAGCTCTGTAGTATGAGACAACTAAGTTTTGCAGTCATTAGTTTGCAGTTATTTAGTTTATCAGAGTTATCCATAACTCTAATCTCAAAATAGTCAAGTAAATGAACGCCTGCCAAACAGGTTTTAGTACATAGTTTGTAGTGATACAAAGCTGGTTGAAAATCTGTGACTGTTCCTTTAATTAACCAGACATATTTCAAGCAATTAACCCAAAACCCCATGACTTTTACACATAGGAACAGGAAGTGCCAATGCTCTGGACTCTTAAAAATCTACTTTACAAAACTATTTCAGAAAATCAGAAAACTTATTGATCCGAGGGGAAATTGGGATCATCATGACACGATTACTGGATTTAAAATGGAAAAAAGTCTACAATTCATATATTCAACTTACAGCGGTCGTTGATCGGGAGTTGGAGTTCCCGCATCAAAACCCTGTAATGAAATGGAAAAGAGTTAGAAAGCCTTTCTAGCGTTGGGCTAATTTGATTGAAATAGATTGCGAGGCGTTTAGACTAGCAACTGCCATCTTAACAACCTAAAGCCATTAGATCTTCAGGCAAATATCACAGGTGGTTCTCTACTTAACCCCATGAAACTGTACACTTCCAACCAAGTGTGTGAAGAATGAGATTGGTTGGTTTGCTAAAAACATACTTCAATATCATCATATTGTGTCATACCAGCAGATGTGCTTGCATGGCTCAAGCTCCCGGAGGAACACAGGACAGGTACAGATGTGCGGGTCGCCCAAAGACACCTGTTAAGAAAATGCATCAATACAGGTATTTTATACGACCTGTTGAAAAAGTAGACTCAAAGCAACAAAACCTCATCTCCAAAAATCAAGATTTTTTGTATGGTATTTTGGTTAAATACCTATATGGTCTTGTGCTTAACAAAAAGTTTATGAAAACGGCCAACCTTGTGTTCAGCAAGAGGACCTTCACAAAACGGCACTACCGATATGAGCTATGGTGAGTTTTCTGACATTTGTAAAAATCATTCACTCTTCCAAAAAGTGGTGTTAATTTGTGAAGATTATCTTGATCAATACAAGGTTCAGTTTCAGAAGCTTGTTAACCAGAGCTTTTTCAGCCATTTAACCTGAAGCCATGACTTTTGAGATTAGGGAACCGGTATTGCCAACATCCTGGTCTCACGCAGGTCTTAGGACTCTTCCTGTGGTACTCAATGCAGCATGAAATGCAGAGTAATTACCCTGAAGGTCCTGTCCTGTGCCTGGTCTTTCAGGAGGAACGCTGTGGGGCCATAGTGTCGAACGATGAAGGCATTCAAGACTTGGGCTTCGTCTTGATGCCTTCTCAGTGCCTCGCTAGCAGCGTTCCTCCACATGGTCCTCCGGGACATCCTGTCCAGGCAGAATGAAGTCAAGTCATTATTTCATGATGACTTGAGTAGACTGCCAAAGTCACACCTTCCACATTCAGCATATGCACAGAGATTTCATTTTACCCATAGACAAGCGTTGTACTGAGTCCCAAGCAATGCAGACATCTTTAAAGTCATGAGATGCACTCGGACCAAAATTTAAAAAGTTAAGCCTACAAGACTTCCATTTTGGTCCAAGTGAAATGTTATGTTTCTCCTGATTCCATTCTAAATACACACTGTAGCTGAATCAGTTCATTTGACCAAGTAAAACTAAGCATTTGAAATCGCTGTGCATATGCTGAATACGGAAGAAGGCGTGACTTTGGCACTCTGAATTATTAAGCTGTCGTCTTCATTGTGAACAAAATGGTTAGTAAAGGATTTTTAATTGACGATATGTGCCTATGTGAAGTGTTCAGTAGAGCAGGATACTAGACATTTTTATTCATGTCAGTCATAACGTCACTCACATAGTTTGCTGCTTCTCCAGCTGAAAGTTATCCAGACAGGACCGGCTCTGCCTCTGTGAGCAAAGATTAGACTAGACAAAGAGTCTAGTCTTAATAGACCATATTAAAACAATTATCTTAGCATTATGAGCATTGGGCAGTGATTCAGTCAAACATGAAGGTTTGTAAATTAAACGGTAATCACCACAAGGCATGACAAACAAATGAAGACAATTATGTTGTTGTTCACACAAGCACAAACTCAATAGTGCTAGCCAGACAAACACATGCGCGGCCATTCTTTCCACAAAGGCAAAGATATAGAACATTCCTGAAAATATAAACAGGTGAAAGGACTTACACTACTGAAGTGACTTTTTGGAACACACACTCTGGGGAGGAAGAAACAAGGGGTAAGTCACATGTGTTAAGCAGTATAATCACTGGTGCATGGCTTGACTGAAAACAAGTATGGTGTAGTCTGGTGTAAACCACCAAAGTGGACTAGGCCTACCTGTTTGAGTGGTTGAGAGAGGAACTAGGCCTACCTGTTTCAGCGGTTGAGAGAGGGTCAGAGACAGAGTGTAGTCACAGCCAGCTTATGTAGGCTACAGCTGAGACCTGCACAGGTGTAGTCAACGAGCACTGATTACTCCTCGGCTGCCAAAGTCACACCCACTTCCAGGTTAAGCATACAAACCAGGGGCTTCATCCGCCATTCATTTTTCCATCTACATTTCGTAAAATGCTTATAAAAATAGTTTTACTTGGTCAAACCCAAACGGTTCAGCTGTAGAAGAGACAGATATGTGGCGTGATACTGAAGTATATAGGCCATAGGCTGACATGAAGTTGCCTGAAAAGCATGTTGCAGAATAGAAAATATTGAATACAGAGCCATATTCATTGCTTTTATAACTATTTCAATGCTTTTGGAAGAGTTATGTCATTTGTAACATGTATATCTAAATAAGTAGTGTTTAGAAGTTAAATTCCCAGTAAAAAGTCAAACTCTAACTGTTATGTGGGCAAAACATGCAGAGTGCCTGAATATTTCATAGAATTGTCTCATAAATGGTGCGTTTTAGTGTATTTTGATCAAATTTACAGTTACAGTTGTAGTCAAGGAGTATGGCAATAGCAGCATTATTATTTGTGGCATCTTGATATATATTGCCTTTTAAAATTAGATTATTCACTAGGCAAGGTTGAAAATATTGTTTTCACTTTATTGCATCTCCATTTACTCTGGAATAGTAATAGATGCAGGTTTACTTGCACGTGATTGATATTCCATAGATTCTCACATTTCAAACAAGACCAGACATAGGCCTGATGGTTGAGAAGCCACCCTGATTTATTTGGGGTATATGTTTGTCTAGGCAAGAGAACACCCCCAAAGCAGCCTGGGCTAATGAGGTTAAAATAACCTTACAATTTCATTAATTTATATTAATTATTGTGCTTGCTGACAAGCAAGGCACAATCTTGAAATCCCACATACTTATTATTATTATTTTTCTTATATCTGCCAAAAAGTTTGTCGCGTAATAACTCCCTCAATTTTTGCGCCACATAGACATGCCAGACCTCAAAATGACCGCCTCATTGAGGACATGTATGCTATGACTTTGCTAAGGGTTTGTGAAAGCGGTGTGGCCGCAATTCGCCATTAAGCGCCATTTTTTCCCCCATTGACTTGCATGGGGTTTGGAAAAATCTTGCAAAATCTTGCAGTAAATTAGCTGTAATTCAGAAACCATAACGACTACAGCTACCAAACTTGGTAGGGAGGTGCACGGAGGGGTCTTTTACTATCCCCGAAAAAATTGCACCAATTGACCATATGGTGGCGCTATAACAGCCCTCCTTACCTTTTGCTCGATAACTTTTGAACCGTAGGGTTTATCATCAAAATTCTTTTTTCCCTGGATTCCTTGGGTCCTCCCGCATCTACTCAACTAGGCCACGCCCATTTCCGTCTGACTAGATTTTCCGCCATTTTGCATTTTGTCCAAAACAGTTTTTTTGCCATTTCTCCTTGAAATGTTGTCCAATCTTCACCAAACCAACGCACACATCATGTTGGGAGTGTCCTGCACAACACTGATTTGGAAGTAAAAAAAAAAAACACACCATTGCGATATAATCCACTTCCAATCTTCTGTGGGTGGGGCCTATTTCACAAAAATCGTCCGATGCTAACCAAACTTGCTACAGGTGTGGAGGGATGTACTCTGAGCCTATATCAGAAGTATTTTGTCATTTAGCCTTTAGGGGGCGCTATAGCAGCATTCAGTGCCTGTCCCTTCTAAATGGTTTTATTTTGAAGGGCGGCAGGAAGTGCAGATTCATTCTCATTATGGCCAGCCTTCCTTCTTGTATGACACGCACGCACGCTATTCTACAGACAACAGACATACCTATACATGTATTACAAGTGTTATATCGCTCATGGTCTCACTCTCATACATTTTACATATTATCTTTTGAGCAGCTGCAGCTCTTCTCTGTTAAAAAACACATGCAAAAAGTGTACTGGAAGCAGGAATCTAGTGTGATTTCACCAGATAAATATAGCTTAACAGTAACTCTGAGCAGGAGTGTTGCATTCTGGGTACAGAGAATCATATAGACAAAAAAAAACATTAAAGTCCCTGGAAACCAGAAATATTTCTTTATTATTTAGCATTTTGAGTTCATCACATCACAGGATCCTATGTTAATAAGCCACCAGCCGAATTTGAACGATGATGAACGTCGCAAAGTATATAAATTTAGGTTTGACAGCCATGGCAAAACTCATGAGATTTCATTATTTTTTAGAGTGTACTTTCTCCCGCGGACTGTGTGGGCGTGTCCAGTCTACAGCAGGGAAATTTCTGTCTCTCGGAGAGCGCGAGAGAGAGGGGGGGAGGGAAACGGAGAAAGAAAGAAAGAGAGATGAGTGTCGGTGTGTGCACTGTGCACACACCGCGTGTGTGTGTGTGTGTGTGTGTGTGTGTGTGTGTGTGTGTGTTCGCGCGTTGCTCCGCGGCTCTGAGAGGAAGAGATCTCTGTCTGTTCTTTGCCCCCACAGCGTGTCTGTCTCCCACTCTGTGCTCTCTCTCTCTCTCTCTCTCTCTCTCTCTCCTCTCTCTCTCTCGGGACTAGTGAGAGAGAGAGAGAGAGAGAGAGAGAGAGAGAGAGAACAGCATAGCGCTCGACACAGCCTGGTGACGCAAAGTTACTCACACACACACACACACACACACACACACACACACACAGTAGGGCGAGTTGCGCGCGTGTACAAAGGTTATATAGAGCTTATGACGTCATAAGCTCCTGCATTTTAGCACCTCACGCACTGCTCTCTTCAATGAGGAAGTACTTTGTAGAATCTTGTAGAAAAGTGTCGATTTTAAGGCTTTGGGTTGAAAGTAATGTATAATAATTTCTGAGGCAGACAGTTACTAACACAAGACCCTAAATAACATAGTTAGAACGTTTTTGTGGATTTTGGTTTCCAGGGACTTTAAATTAGCTGTATCTCAGAAACCATATGAGGTACAGCTATGAAACTTGTTAGGGAGGTTCACAGAGGGGTCTTTTACTATCCACGAAATAATTGCACCAATTGACAAGATGGTGGTGCTATAACAGCCCTCTTTATGTTTTGGTTCATAACTTTTGAACCGTAGGGTCTATCATCAAACTTTTTTTTCCCCTGGATTGCTTGGGTCCTTCCGCATCTACTCATCTAGGCCACGCCCATTTTCGTATATCTACATTTCCCGCCATTTTGCATTTTGTCCAAAACTGTTTTTTTGCGATTCCTCCTTGAAATTTGGTCAAATCTTCACCAAACCAAAGCACACATCATGTGGGGACTGTCCTGCACAACACTGATTTGGAAGTTTTGGAAAAAAAACGCACCGTTGCGATATAATCCACTTCCAATCTTCTGTGGGTGGGGCCTATTTCACAAAGATTGTCCGATGCTAACCAAACTTGGCACAGGTGTGGACAGATGTACTCTGAGCCTATAGGAGAAATATTGTGTTGAAGGTGGGGACTGGGACTTTTCCACTGGGAAACACCCACGTCCCAGGTGTCTGGAAGGCAGCATTAGTCCCCCTAATTGCATGGGCAGGGACCTTGTAAGCCAGGCGGTGCATGGCGGGGACAGCAAGCACAATTACATTTTCGTTAGGAAATGTAGACCATCTAGTTCAGATTAATTTGCCCGTTAATTAATGGTGAATCCCCTTAAAATTAATTAAGAGAGTTATTAATGGAGGTGATCTCATTAACCTCCTTAAACTCTTCCAGATCCGGGGGATGCGGAAACTGTCTGTGCTAAAAATAATAATAAAAAAAAAAAAAAAAAAAAATGAAAACCCAGGCATCATAGTAAATCAATGTGATGTGAGTTGTCTCACTATGTAACCACAAAAATAAAATCAACTAAAACCATATTAAAACCATCATGGGCCAACGATAATAGTGCAACACAAACCAGAAACAAATTGCCAGATACAGGCGGTGAGATATGACGAGTCTCACACTGGATGACAAAACTGACCAGTATGGTTCTACCTGCTGGATGTGTTGGGCTCTTTCTAAGGATCTGTGCTTCACACTGGAGCATGAGATCTGTGAGGAAATGTTCTGTCAGGTGCAGGGATGTATTACCAAGCGGGCCTACCGGGCCCAGGCACAGGGGCCCAAGAGCTCAGGGGGCCCATAACCCAGAGCCTTTTCACAGGGCCACTGTGGGACTCTTGCCTGGGATGAACTGATCCCTTTACACCAGTGATATGCTATTCAAAATAGTTGTCCAAGTCTAGATGAGGGTAAAAACCCACCTATATTGTCTCCATACGTTGTAACTCTCTTCCACTCTTTTCCTCGTTATCTCTCTCATGATTAAAGTCCTAAATTCCCACATCGCCCTGCTGTAAATTATCCATGTTTTATACATTTTTGAAACATGTGGTGCAAAAGAAAAAGATGAGAGGAAGTAGGAAGGAGAGGGTGATAGCAAAGGCAAGTATGAATGGACGAGGGAGAGTTTCAAGCAGAAGTCATGAAATTAAAAAGCGGAAGGGTGGATGAGAAGAAGTAACAAAGAAAGGAGATTGTGTGGTAAATGAGTTGTGACACTTTGGGGCCTCTTCTCCTTCCTCTATCTGCTTTACATCATCCTCAGGATATTATGACACACACTGCCTGCCTGGGTGCACAGATAGCAAATGGACACGCACACGCACACACACAAACTCAACTCTCAAAGAGTCTCCATATCGTAGTTTCAGTTGGCTAGGTCTCACCCTGGCACACAACCAGGCAGTAAGACAAATCAACCCAGAAACTGTCTCTTAATGGTCACCTTGTATACATTAGTGACAAGGCATTACACCGGAAGTCGAATGGTTAAATAAGATTGCTTTATGTAAACCTGTATCACTGCGCGAAATACCCCAGAATCCGGAGTTAGTCTTGCCAGGATATGTCAAATTATGACCCATATATGAGGAAATCTGGGTTGGATACTCTCCGACCACAACATTTTACAATTTCATATCTGGAGCATATCTTAACTCCGAATGGGACCACTTGATACCATCAGAATATGGAGTTTAGATATTTTCCCGATATGACTGCTGTCATATTTTGAAAGCCAACCACATCACATGTCTGGTGACAGCATATGGCAGGATACTACCGAAATGCCTCGCCCTGTGTGTGTTCAAATCCGGGAAGCAATATACGTGTCATATCCGTAGCAGGAAACTTTGAGATAGTATTAATATCCTTATGTCGGACATTCAAAGATATGATGCAAATCTGATCAAATTGACTGTCGATACTCACGGTTTCTGACTCATGTCCGGAGCATATCTTAAATCCGGATTGGGATCATTTTGACACCATCAGAATATGGAGTCCAAATGTTTTCTAGATATGACTGATGCCATATTTTGAAAGCCAAACACACCACATGTCTGGTGACAGCATATCACATGATACTACCGAAATGCCTCGTCCTGTGTGTGTTAAAATCCGGGAAGCAATATACGTGTCATATCTGTAGCAGGAAACTTTGAGATAGTATTAATATCCTTATGTCGGACATTCAAAGATATGATGCAAATCTGATCAAATTGACTGTCGATACTCATGGTTTATGACTCATGTCCGGAGCATATCTTAAGTCCGGATTGGGATCATTTTGACACCATCAGAATATGGAGTCCACATTTTTTCTAGATATGACTGATGCCATATTTTGAAAGCCAAACACACCACATGTCTGGTGACAGCATATGGCAGGATACTACCGAAATGCCTCGTCCTGTGTGTGCTAAAATCTGGGAAGCAATACGTCTCATATCCGTAGCAGGAAACTTTGAGATACTATTAATATCCTTATATCGGAAATTCAAAGATATGATTCAAATTTGATCAAATTGATTGTTGATATTCACAGTTTATGACTCATGTCCGGAGCATATCTTAAATCCAGAATCTGACCACTTTGACGCCAAGAGAATATGGAGTCCAAATTTTTTCCAGATATGACTGATGCCATATTTTGAAAGCCAAAACACACCACATGTCTGGTGACAGCATATCACATGATACTACCGAAATGCCTCGTCCTGTGTGTGTTAAATTCCGGGAAGCAATGTATGTGTCATATCCGTAGCAGGAAACGTTGAGATACTATTAATATCCTTACTCAGACATTCAAAGATATGATTCAAATCTGATCAAATTAAGTGTCGATACTCACAGCTTCTGACTCATGTCCGGAGCATATCTTAAATCCGGAATCTGACCACTTTGACACTACCAGAATATGGAGTCCAAATATTTTCCAGATATGACTGATGCCATATTTTGAAAGCCAAACACTAATGTATACACCACAGTATATCACATGATACTACCGAAATGCCTCGCCCTGTGTATATTAGAATCCAGTAAGCAATATACATGTCATATCCATAGCAGGAAACTTGATATACATGTAGTATCCATAGCAGAAAACTTTTAGATATGGTTAGAGTAATAGCCACATGTCTTGGATATTCTAGGATATGATTCAAATCTGATCAAAATTACTGTAAATACTCGCTGGTTATAACTCATCTTCGGAGTATCAACTTCCGGACTGGGAGCACTTTAAAATTGAGTCAATATATTGTTTTGGCAGTCACAATAGGACAGAATATCTTGTATAGAGATATAACTGTTATCTAATATCTATTCAGATGTATGTGTTGTCAGTTACAAGACTTGACAGATTATTATTAGAAAAATACTCTTTAAATTGTGTCTGATATATATTTTTTTCAACAAAATGCCCCAAATCTTTTCAAGTACACCTACTCATTGAAAAATACATAATCTATGAATCTTCAAATATAATTATTTTATTAACGCAATTTGAACATCAAATTCAATTCAACGTGGCAGTTATGAAACATACAAAAACAGTCAGAGTTCAAAATAAAGTCACCGCCAGGGTTTGTGAGCATTTTCAGTGATTTCCATGACCCACAGAATATTTTCTTCTATGACTATTAGAACACCAAATATCACAAAAGACAGAACAAAGCCTCTACTTCCATGAAAAAAAAAACAGTTTGTTTCTCCGTGCTTCCGTTCTTTAGTTATCGACACATGAATGTGGGTTGTTTTCACTGACACCGTGCGTCTCTCACCACAAAGCCGTGAAAACTGCCTTTTTGCACAGAGAGCGCACCGGGGTGGGTCACCCTCTCATCTTCTCTGTGAGAAGCTAGTGCTTCCTGCTACTTGATGTGTGGAGGTCTGGGAGCATATTAGATGGCTGAAATTTACACTATGTGAGGGTTTACAAATCGGATCACTGAGATTAACTATTAAAAAAAGAGAGGTTAGAATGTGTGAAGAACACTTCTCAACTGTGCTGTTTGTGAGATCTTGCAAATGAAAAATAATATTTTTAACATATCTACATACGATACATGAACAACAAGGAATGCTGGACAAAAACATATCCAACAATAACAAATAAAATAAAAAAGTTCCAAAAACAAAACATCCTCAACAGTCAAACAAACAAGCTCTTAGTTTTCCAACCCAGTCTAAAAGAAAATGTAAAATAGCAACGTTGGTCCACAGCCTAAAGAAGTTGCTATTTTACAATTTCGGCTCCCAAATTGTAAAATAGTAACTTTTTGGGTTCGGTTTTGAGACCCCCCTTCCGACTCCCAAAGGGAATCCTCTAACCTCTGACTGCTCTAACCTCTCCCAGACTATAACCCTAACCTCTCCCCAGACCCTAACCCTAAACTCTCCCACCCCTCAAAAACCTCCCACCCCTGTATAAACTCCCATTCAAAAAAGCTACCACTTTACAATTTGGGAGGCGAAATTCTAACGTTTTGGTTTGGTCAGTTTTGTTTTGGGTAGGTGGGAGATCCCTTCAAGGTCTCTGACCTCCACCTTCCGACCACTCTAACTTCCGACCTCAGTTACCCCTCTAACCTCAACCAGACCCTAGCCCTAAACCTAACCTCTTCCCAGACCATAACCTAACCTCGCCCACCCCTCAAAAACCTCCCACCCCCGTATGAACTGCCATTGAAAACAAGTTACCATTTTACAATTTTGGAGGCAAAATTCTAAAATTTCTAGCTGTGGACCAACACTGCTATTTTACCATTTTCCTTGAGACTGTGTTGATTTTTCAGCTGGAGCTTTCAGCTAGAGCACCCTCTTCCTCTGCCAGGTATGGCTGACTCCTGGATGCAGCAGGAGGTCCTCTGTTAGAATCTTGTCCAGAGGGGAGACGGTGATGAGTGGAGCGTGGCTCCACTCCCTTCCTCCTGTTCTCATCAAGGACCTTCTGGCAGGAGGTAACGATCGTGGTCAGACGTGGTGAGCGCCATTTTGGTGAGGAAAATATGTACCGTGACTTCTCCTCATCGCTTTCCTCATCACTCATCACATTTCCGTCAGCCCCTTTCAAGTATCTCAAGTCCTCTTGGCTCAGCACCTTCTCCCCA
The DNA here is from genome assembly GCF_964638095.1 of Poromitra crassiceps. Lineage (NCBI taxonomy): Eukaryota > Metazoa > Chordata > Actinopteri > Beryciformes > Melamphaidae > Poromitra > Poromitra crassiceps. Next base: position 48,910 of record NW_028151978.1, read on the forward strand.
ACTTTCACCCTCTTCTTAAAGAGCTATAAAGAGAGAGAAAAAACTGTGAGCTGCAGCAGTGGTCAAATTATGTTTTTATGCTGGCTTTGCAATGGCAAATCTACCAAATCTAAAGGAGCATTTCTTTCCATCCAGCACAAATTATAGTCTGGTAAGTCGGCACTAGTACCATTTTAAAGGTCCCATTCCGTGCAAAAGCTGTTTTTACTTGTAAATGCATATATACTGCTGTCAGCCCTCCCTGTAATGAGTGGTCACACGTTCAGAACTGCCACAGTTGGATTTGTCCCTATCCAGCGTCCCCCTGCAGTCTCCTCCAAGCCACACCCCCAAACGCGTCGTTTGCCCAGAGAGGAATCTGGAGAGAATATCGACGTCACTAGCTTCCTCCTGCATACTCGGGTCCCTCTCACACAAGCTACCTGCACCATTTAGTCTATAGCCACAAAATTAACACTTCTAGCTGGAGCGACGCCAACTGTACGTGATCCAGCAACTGCAGAGGTGCATTCGGTAAGTCTAGGCATTTTGAGATGTCCTCTTTAGCGTAGTACCGTTTAGTTAACGATAACTCGCAACCTAGCGTGCTGGTCCACAGACGCTAATCTGATTGGCCGCTGGGAGCCTGGGGCGGGCTCTCCCTCAGCGGCCAATGGGAACTGTTAGTTCTGAATATATTATAGAAACAGGCCGTTCTTGGGCGACCAGATGAGGAAGTGAGAACTCCGTCACAACAAACGGGTTTGCTATATTTTCGACAGATTAATCCAGAATCATGTTTTATGGACCAGAGACACACGTTTTTAAGAGGTTACAGCTGCACGAATTGGGACCTTTAATACCTGTACATTTTACTGCGCTCTTTTTGCTTGATAGAGACAGAAAAAATATATATATTATGACTGTAATGGGACTGTCATATCAGCGCCTAAATTGGCTTCACACAGAGTCAAACACAATGTATAGACTAAATTCCAATGAAATTTAAATTGAATTAATGGTGTTAAACTTCTCCAATCTCCAGTTGGTTTATCCTGCCATCCCTATTCTGCACACACTGACTGCATAGTGCAGCATTAGGTACTGAGGCTATTTGGAAATGCAAGGTAGGAGAAGGAGAGCCAGCACACAAAAATGTCCTTTTGTTGGGTTTATTCCAGCTTAACACCAGGTACAGCACACGGACGTTTAAGCCTAACGGCCTTCTTCAGCGTGTTGCTGTGTCAGGCGGAAATGACGTTTAAATACACTGAGACCGGAAGTCCATTCAATAAACGAAATATCAAAATTCATATATAAATGCATATATAAAGGCCTGGTTCTGCTCTCCCACACAGTGGGGCTGACCAGACTATTGTTATTTATATATGCATACATTGTTGTATGTAGACATTTTCTTTGATAATGGAACGTGCGTGTTGTGTATTGCTTGGTTCTTGAATTCTTTATATACTGTAACTGAATTTTGATATTTCGTTTATTGAATGGACTTCCGGTCTCAGTGTATTTAAACGTCATTTCCACCTGACACAGCAACACGCTGAAGAAGGCTGTTAGGCTGAAACGTCCGTGTGCTGTACCTGGTGTTAAGCTGGAATAAACCCAACAAAAGGACATTTTTGTGTGCTGGCTCTCCTTCTCCTACCAAGTATCTCCTGTGCCGTGCACCGAAACTTTAAAAACACCGGTGAGTGTGCTCGCTACTGGCTTATTGCCAGTTTGTTTGGACATATTTGGAAATGCAAAACTGATCCGTGCAGTTAACTAGCCATCATGTAACCAGGTTAAATTATGTTAACATTAGTGGCTCTCTCCAGTCCTGCTACAGCGCCAAAATAAAGTGTGTAAATAGGTTTGGCTTACCAAAACTACATTCGTGGAATTAGGCATTTTAATTGATAACCATGTGGCAATGCATTGAATTGAGATTCAATATAGATTTGTGGCTTCCACGGGAAGATATACTCACCCTATCACGCCGGCTTGTAAGGAGCTTTCTCCGCATAACGGCCTCCTTGGTTGTTCCCTCCTGCAGCTTTGCCTGGCTCTTCAGGTTTTCATAAGCCCTGTTGCAGGCTTCTGGAAATAGATAATAAAACAAAATTGACAAATTATCGGTGACAGTAGAGTGTTTAGTTTTTAACTTGTCACTTAGACTTTCAGAAGTAAGGGTGTATTCACACCTCTAGGTTGCTTGCTTTGTGTTCAATTTGGGTACTTAATTGATACAATTGTTGCATTTGTGCGTGGGTTCGTTTGTGTTCACACAGCCACAATGAAACGGTCCAAATAGTATTGCCAAGCCTCCTGGATTGGCCAGGAGACACTCCGATAGGCCAATAGCCTCTCGGAATAGAAAAGATAATTCCCCAAGATTTTATGATTATAAGAATGCGTTCTGTTAGACCTACATTGTAGTCTACATCGGGTGTGCGCCGTGCGAGGAGAGAGAGAGAAAGTTATTTATTTATTTACTTAAGCTATCGGGTAATTTGGAGATATAAGATCAAAGACCCTCGCAACTTCTGCTATTACTATCACAAAGACTTTAGAGAATTATGAATAATAAACACCTGTCCTGTCAGGAATAAAATATTAATAATATAATAATAATAATTTAATAATAGCCTACGGACATTTTGAGGAAGACATGCAATCAGTCTGATTGTTCCAGACAATCTTATCACAAAGAAGGCTGGCTCTGATTACCACGACTTGTTTTCATTTGGAGACCAGAGGTAAGTTGCCGTTCGTCGAGTTCAAACATGATGTTGCAAAAATCCCCCAAAGTTTATCCATGCAAACGCTAGTTTCACAAGCATTCAACTATTAAAATGTCTCGCAACTGATGATTTCTCATCCTGATTGCGTATAGAGCATTTGTGTTCAGATTCTGGTTTTTAACTAGCGTTTTGTTTTGCCTACATAGTATAAATTACATGGGCATTTCAACAGGTAAACAACATATCTAGTGTTACATGTGATTCTGCCTCTGACCTTAATGTTCACACCAGAACTCGGATGCGTGAAATGATTACCTTTGAGCATGGCATAACAATGTCCCAATTATAGCAAGGAAAATTACCAGAAGGAATAGAACGAGAAACAAAGAAAGTGAGTGGGTCTCTTGGGCAGATCTGACTTTACTAAAATATCTCTTAAATTGGAGGACCTCTTATAAAAGTATCTGGGTGAAGTTTGAAAAGCATTAGATGTGAAAGTCACTTTCCAGTATGTGCCAATATCTACTCAATACTTCTTTGACTGACTTAGATAGGCTATAGGACTATAGGTGGACACAAATGCTAGGCCCTGAGAAGAGGTGTCTCTGGAATTAGATTTAAGTAAATCATACTGCTGCACTTGTCGTACTCTGTTGAGATGGTTCTCCAGTAAATCATCCCCATATCCCCTCGACTTAAAATTAACACCAAGATTTTTAGCATATAACTCAAAAGAATCACAAATACGTTTAATCCTCAATAATTGACTTATGGTAGACTTCTCTTTAATGCTGGAGAATGAAAACTTTTGAATTGTAAAAAAGTATTTATATCGGTTTCCTTTCTGTAAACCTCAGTATGTGTACAGAGGATCCATGTTTCTTCATCCAAAACATCCAAGAAAGAAATCTGTTCCAAATCATAACATAATGTAAACTTAATTGATTCCTTTCTTGAGTTAAAAAAAGCATGAAATAGTTTTATTTCTTCAGCATTACCACTCCAAATAAAAAATAGATTGTCTATGTATCTCCAATAGCTTTTAAAGGGATAGTTCTGTTTGTTTGAAGTTGGGTCCTATGTACGGCAACCATTTTAGGGCATCCTCGTCCGTCAGAGTATAGGCTATCGTTCCTCAGTCTAAAGCGTTGTCAGTTGTCATGTCTCCTATAGTAAACCGTCGAGTGTGCTCTGAAACACCTTCAGTCCTCACACGAAAACGCTGTCATTCCTCCTGCCTCACTTATCACTCAAACTAGCTGTCAGGCATCACTCCTCACGTCTCACACAAAAACGTTGTCGATCCTCCTGCAGACTAGCTGTCAGGCATCACTCAAACTAGCTGTCAGTCATCACATGAAAACGCTGTCATTCGTTGTTTTTGGTTGTTCTTCCGTGTAGAATGCCTCTGTGAAATGAGCAACAATTTCTTACAACTTCACTTTCGGTTGAGTGATTTTGCCTTCAAAATAAAAGCGTGTTGTTTTTTTTACAATAGATTAAAGTAGTAATCCATGAGACCCAACATAATTAATTAATCTGTTGGGTCTCATGGATTACTACTTTAATCTATTGTAAATAAAAGAAAACAGGCTTTTATTTTGAAGGCAAAATCACTCAACCGAAAGTGAAGTTGTAAGAAATTGTTGCTCATTTCACAGAGGCATTCTACACGGAAGAACAACCAAAAACAACGAATGACAGCGTTTTCATGTGATGACTGACAGCTAGTTTGAGTGATGCCTGACAGCTAGTCTGCAGGAGGATCGATAACGTTTTTGTGTGAGACGTGAGGAGTGATGCCTGACAGCTAGTTTGAGTGATAAGTGAGGCAGGAGGAATGACAGCGTTTTCGTGTGAGGACTGAAGGTGTTTCAGAGCACACTCGATGATTTACTATAGGAGACATGACAACTGACAACGCTTTAGACTGAGGAACGATAGCCTATACTCTGACGGACGAGGATGCCCTAAAATAGTTGCCGTACCTATGAGGTACTCTCATACAGTCAGTGCACTGGGTACAGCACTCTGGATGCATGCTGCAGCTGGAGTGCAGTTCTCCTATCTCGGATGCATCGAGAGTGCTTTACCCAGTGCACTGACTGTATGAGAGTACCTCATAGGACCCAACTTCAAACAAACAGAACTATCCCTTTAATAAACTTAGAATAGGGATTATCATTCAAATTATCCCATAAACAGAATTTGCATAATTTGGAGCCACCGGTGAGCCCATAGCTGAGTCCCGATGTTGAAGGTAGTATTGATCCTGAAACTGTCTGTCTGCTTGATAATCAAATTTTGCTGCAATACAAATGATTGAAGTGAGATGGACAGACTGGAAACTTTATTTAATTAGATAAAACAGATCTTCAAAAAGCCATTTTCCTTTGGGGACATAATTTGCAGTTGAAAAAAGGTAATAAATCATAATATATTGCAATATCGCAATACTCAATATATCGCAATACTAGCATATTGCAATATCGCAATACTATCGTATCATGACAAACGGCTTGATGCTCAGAACAATAGAGGTAGTGTGTGGACAATAGGTGCAAACGAAGTGCCGAACCATCAAATACGAGGTAATGTAGACATGGCCTAGGCAAGGCAAATAAATTTAGTAACCAGTAAAAGAAGGAATAAAGAAGAAAATTATAAAATAAATTTAGTGCCAGATCTGTATATATTTCTATTTTTTCTGTTCTGGAAAAATGACTGAAAAAATAATTTAAATAACCATTGGTTTTGGCCTTGGTGCCCTACATTTTGGCCACGATGCCCTAGGTATTGTAAATTTGTATCTATCAAAGGCCAAAGTGGCCTTGCACTAAAAATTACTTAATTCCACGGATTTCAATTTGTAACCGCTCCACCATGTGGTGGGTTATTAAGGAGAAGATAAAAAACACCATCTCTCCTTTGAATAAATGCATTCAAAGAAGAGTGCTGTTCAGATTTCAAAGTGGTACTGTTGATCAAATTAAAACAGCTTCGATAGCAGCGTCTATCTCGTCTGGTGGCTGCTGCCACTGTTGTTATTACTCCTCGGCACACTTGACAAAAACATGACCACAGCATTACTGGTCATGCTTAGTGTTGCACTGTTTATTGATGCTGATTGGATAATTGTTAGTCCCCCTCAGCACTCATTGGACAAGTTGTTTCTGATGGCACGATGCCAGAGCAGAAGCAGCAAAAACTCAACACAGTGGAGGGTGAATTCGAAGGTCTGGATTCCTTCAACTTAAACTTGGCTCTGATCAACACAATTACACTGATCTTACCAGTACAAGATCTGCATGTATCTCTCTCTGCATACAGCAGATAGTAGGGTTAACAAAATGTTATCCCAACACCCCCCCCCCCCCCCAATACTTACTTCTCATGAGCTGGATACTCCACAACTGCCCCTGCCCCATGTCAGTGATTGTCTGGATGACAGCTTTTGTCACCAGCTCGTTATGCGTTGTCCTGAACCTGGAAGCATAAGCATTGGCACTATTGGTAACAAATCATCTCACCATTCATTTAATCCAATAAATACATTTTTAGATCCCAATTCAAAGGTTTTATCAAAAAGTATTGCTTATGAGCTAACAGAAAATGAGAGTGATAATACAGGACAAAATAGACTATCAAATGAGTCTGACAGGGCGTTCACACCAAGCAACACTCAAGCAACGGTGAAGCCACAAGTTTCTTTTCGGCGTCCTTGTTAGCAGGCGAGGCCGTAAAAAACAGCTGCGCGCGTGCCACACTGAAACGATCGTTCAGGATTCAGTTCTATTTTCCAAGCGTGAAGCATGAAGCTGCCAGGCAGGAAGTCAATGAAAATTGTGGGCGGGGGGTCAATGTGCGCCGAGCGAGGCACAGAGGAACAGAGAGTGCTTCTTGTGTGATATGTTTAGTGTGAGCATAGCTTCAACGTGGCTTTAGCTTCAGCTCTGCTTCTGTTAAGCACCTGGTGTAATCCTGATTACTTGAGTCCGACTCTGAGTCCGGAGTTACTGAGCATGAGCCTGAACCCACATCTAGGTGAACACATGTATCTGCCCTTGCACGAAAATTATTGAATAATGTCAGGATATTAATATAGCTATACATATCTTATGGCAAATTATTAGGGCATATTAAAGAGAAACAAAAAACTGTCTTTATTAATTAGCAAGTCCGAGTCCTCGTCTCCAACTTCCAAGTCCAAATGCATGAATGCTCGAGTCCAAGTCCAAGTCATCAGTTCTCAAGTCCAAGTCAAGTCATGAGTCCTGAAAATGCGTCCAGGACTCAGATTCAACTACAACAGTGAAGGAAATACAGAGTGTGGGCCATAACAAATGTATGTGATAATCTGTCCCAATATTGGCAAATATGCAAAACAGGATTTGCCATAACATACTTGTCAGTTTGCTGGACTCTCCACTGAAGCTGTTCACCCAGGCTTCTGTGGGTTTGACGACCAGGGTCTGCAAATGGCATACATTTGAAACGTAAATGTAATAATGAAGCCGAATTTAGTTTGGAACCCCAAACAATGACATCTTCTAAACATTACACACTCTGATTGGACCCTGCTTGCTAATTTCCACAGTAACAGACGATTCAGTTGCACAGATAAGCAGAATAATTGAAGTATATAACCTATCCTAACATACTTAACATTAAATTACTTCTTCCAATTTAATTAGAACAATACATACATCATTAGCAATATTACACAGCGGTAAACCTACTGGCAAATACACTATATGAAACAAATAAATTAGTCTGCATTCATAACTTGATGTGTGTTTCAGCAGCAGGCAGGAAGATTGGTGGACAGACAGCCTTCTTTCATGTGTAGCCCAATTATTTTTTTAAGTTTCATTATAAAGTGTATTTTTACATTTAAAAAAATTAAACAATAATTATACTATTTTCATTTGCACTTTTTTCTGTACAAGAACCAGGTTAAATAGGGTTACAGCTTTCAGTGTCTTACATCTGCATGTGAACAAAACTTCAGACACAATATGATTATCAAGTTATGTGAAGCGATTAATAGCATGGTATGATTATTTATATTGTATATATATTATAATATGCACTATTAGTTAATTGTATTGTACATAATATTACTCTGTAAATATGCAAATTGGTATACATACTATTAATGGTATATTATTAATAATTAATAATTTATACACTAGAACTATAAATTATATTTATTATGCAAGGTATGAATGTATTTGTATGTATATATATATATATATATATATATATATATATATATATATATATATATATATATATATATATTGTATATATGTGTGTATGAACATAATATATGGTTTATTGAGAATGTAAATAGTATAAAAGTGGAAGTCAATTGATTAAGAATGTGAACTGTGGACTGGGGGTATAATAAGTACAGTGTACTTCATCCTACTCCTTTTCGGACCTCGTTGCTGTCACGTATTCTGATTATTATTGTTTATTTTTTTATTTAATTTTTCGTTTTATTTTCTTTTTTTTTCACTTATAAATATATATATTTTGTAATATTGATACTACTTGTGTATATTACTATTTCTTTTTTTTTGAAAGTCTGAAATAAAGCTTTCATTCATTCATCAATTGATCATAGACACTGATAATGGCCACACTTACCGACAGCTCAAGAGGCACCTTTGTGCTGCTTCCCCCAATGCCGCTGCCAGTTCCCACCTTCTCGATTATGTCATCTATCTTTTCATTGATGCCATCTACTTTTTGATTTAGAAGCCTGATTTCCCTAAAAGGGGAGCACAACACACATTACATGTCATAGTTATAAAAATCGCAAAATAAAAATATATTTACAATTGGAAAACTAGTTACTACAAGTGTAGATAAAACCATGTGTTTCACAGGCATAAAATGGACGTGGAGCCTCGCTCCACACTGCCCAGTTGTCGTCATTTTGCAGTTGTGTCCCTGAAATCTACAACGTTGGACTGAAAGACAGTTCAGTTATTTGTTTATAATGAAGATTTATTTGTTTCCCTGTCAAATAAATCGGTATGGGTATATATTGGTATCAGTCTGATTGTTCATTTCAAAAATTGGTGATCGGTATTGGCCCAGAATTTAGCAATCAGTGCATCCCTAGTATTAATATGAACTAACTGTATAACTTCCAAAATGGTCCCATCTTGAACAATGTAATAGCAACTATAGTTGGAATGCAACCAACATCTCTCAAACAATACTCATTCAGTTTACTGCCACAGAAAATAAGTTAAATTACAAGCTCCTCTCCCTTCTCAATTTCATTTTCCAATAGTTGTCTTAGTATAATCAATCTTGCCTTTATGATCGCTGTTGCAGTAACATAAAAATTCACTGATTACTCCGTGCTGATTATTACGCGCCCGCGCACGCGCGCGCACATACACACACACAGCTATGGCAAGGAGAAGGCGGGTAACAAACTATAGCTATCGAACGCATCAAGCCAAACACGCACGCACGCGCGCAGACACACACACACACACACACACACACACACACACACACACACACTCACACTATGGCAAGGGGAACAAACTATAGCTATCAAACGCATCTCCTTGACACCAAGAGGCAAGCCCAAATGCCATTTCACCTTATATGGTAGAAGAAGCACATCTACAGTATAATACATTAGCAAATCAAGCAAGTAGAAAATCCATCCTAACTATAGGATGATTGGCGCGCGCGCTCTCTCTGTCTCTCTCTCTCTCACACACACACACACAACCGATAGTTTGGCGCTAAATTAGACCGCCATAAAGTTTGGCGCAAAATTAGCTAATGCAACTGGTCACACTGCAGCTTAACTTTAGCCTCCAACAAGACATGGAAACCCCTCTTTGTTTGGGTCGAGTTAGCTAACGTTATATTTACAGGCCAATGGGAGATGGAGCTAGTTTGAAGCTCACATTAGCCAACCTCAGTTACCATTCAACATAGCAGAATCAATCAGCTATAGCCTTACATCTTGTGAACACGCAAGCAAACACAGAAAAACACATGTATTGTACGAAATTAGCAATACCTCCATATATCGCCGAGGGTGACATGGCCCAATTCTGCCTCCTCGGATGACCCGCGGCGACCGGCTGGCTGTGCTGTGCGCTCCCGGGAGTGTGTGGGTCGGTCTCGGGCTCGGGGCCGTCGCGCAGGTGTCTGGCTTGAGCTAGCCTCAGCCTGGCTTGAGGGCGGCGATGGAGACCTGGTAGGAGATCTAGGAGTCCTCTGTCGTTGTCTTTTCCTCCCTCGCAATGGAGATAACCTGGCAGTGGCAGTCGCTCTACCGGGCCTCTCTTGGGATGAGTGAGGCATATTTGCTGGATGTCTAGATGCGCGCCAAGCGACTGTCCGCTTCAGAATCTAAAGGCTTTGTGACAAGACTCTGATCTCATGGGCGGAACTTGTCAGAATCCAGCCAATCACAATTACAGACGTCATCTAAAGAAAACAAACTACCAATCATGTTGCGCACATTGACGCGCTCAATTCCTCCAAAGGGATTAAAATGTATTATATGTATTAAATATGTAAATTATTATTATATTATTATTATTATTATATTATATATATATATTATATTATTATATTAAATATGTATTAAAAAAAGAAAAAGTTTGTGTAACTGTAGCCATCCTGATTAGTTCACGTGACCAGATGAGGACTGTACCAAAACAAATAAATAAATGTGTTTTTGACTTGTTAGAACTCAAATGTATGTAAATTCACCCAGGTAAAAAAATAAAATAAAAATATACTATTTTCACAGCTAACAGGTCAGATCAAGATTATATTGATATTGTGATATGAGTACACATCATTTTGTCTTTTTCAGGTTTAAAAAGGCTGCATTACAATAAAGTGCTACTAAAAGCAAAGCTCACAAAATAAACTATTCCATTAAATTTGTGTCACATAATTAAAACAATTGACTGGTGACAAGTTGTAGCTACATGATGTAATCATACAATTATCATCAAGTTATTGAAAATTAGTAATGTTACAGTTAATAGTTACTTAAAAAGTAATTGAGTTGAACATACCTATAACTACTTCATAACCTACAAAAAAAACTCTATCCTTACAAAAGCTAACAGAGCCCTGCTCTGCACTCTCCTGCTCAATAATCTATCATTTAATGTGATTTCCTGCACCCCTGAGTGCATGTTCACACCATACGCCAATCCCATGCCAATCCCACGTCAAAGCCACACAGTTTCATTTCAGAGTCCTTGTAAACAGGCAAGTCTGTTCACACCAGCTGCACGCCACGCTGAAGCCACGCTGTGCCATGCCAATGCCCCGCTGAACAGAGAGATTCAGCTTCTGTTCTATTTTCCAAGCGTGACGTGTGAAGCTTGAAACTGCAAGGCATGAATTGAATGGAAGTTGTGGGTGGGTTCAAGGCATGCCGAGTGAGGCGCTGAAGAGACTCCTGGCGTGACCGGTTAGGCGTCAGATCAGCTTGAGCCTGCCTCAAGCTTCAGTTCTGCCTATGGTGTGAACAAAGACTTACTCAGGCATTTATGACATACACAACATACATGACATCATGACATTTATCGCATAGGGCCCTAATACAATACATACATGACATACAGCATGACCTACATGACATACAGGTATATAGTACTGGTGAGGTCTCCAGACCATATTTCAAGCAGAAGGCCACTCACGCATAATCCGATCATCCCCTGATGACAGTCAAGTTCTAGCATAACGTGGTCAGTCAAAAGTCCTAGTATGACGTCTGCTATGACGTCAAATATGACGTCAGTTAATCCTCATATATATAGCAAGGGTTCTACGTCACCTCTCTCTCTCTGGCGGATCATAGCAGCAGCAGCTCACGGCAGTCCATCCCCCTTGAAGCAGGCCTCCGAAGCGTTGTTTTGCTCCACATCTGCAGACCGAATCAGCATCCTCAAGCCTTCTCCACCCGTGGATATTCACCGCAGATTTCAACGCTCCCCACTCCATTCCGGTATGTCGAGTTCCGAGTCAGAGCTGTCCATGGATAGCGACGACAGCTTAGACATCGCTTCCCTGTTCCGGACCGGCCACGGAGCGTACCTGCTTTCCGAGGCTTCTGATGAAGACGCTGGCGAAGCGGCTGGACCACAGGCTGCTAGCATAGCCCCGACGAGAAGGCCCAGCGCGCGTTCCCATGGCACGGGGCGCGCCACTGCGACGGCCCGTGGACGCCCAAGAACGCGTGCGAGCGTGCCGGAAGGAGAGGCCGCTCGGCGCGGACGCGCGAGAGGCCACGGGCGAAGACCAGTAGAGGCAGCCGCCCCGAGAGCTGGGAGCCGCCGGGGAAACGCAGGCCGCGGGGCCGCCGCGAGACGCCTCATCCTTCCTGGTCGCACTGACCTCCAGGCCGCCGCCCCGGAAGCAGAAGCGGCCCCATTCGTAGCTCCGCCGAGCCGACAGGGGTCGTCAAGAGCCATCCTGCTGTCCCTGCTAGATGCGAGCAGATCAGTAGAAGCCCGTCTGAGCGCCCTGGAACCCCCCCCCCCCCCATTCCCCCCCACGTTCGCAGCAGCCCAGCTGGCGCAGCAGCCGATCCTACCCCCGCCCATGCAGCAAGCCGACGTGCTCCTCACCACCACCCAACCCGCCCAGATGAACACTCTGGCGTCCGCCATGCCTGCCATCCCATTCGGTATGTCTTTTGTTTCTCCCTGTGCCAATATTTCGCCCAGGCTAAGGTCCAACATTTTAAAGGACAGAGACATTAACTTAGTTAGCATACTCCTGCCATCTCCCCAGTGTAAAAGGAAGGCCACGGGTGACCCAGAGGGCCCTGTTTATTTAAAGTCGTCCGACCCCCGCCTGCCCAAAGACCTTTCCCTATGTGACTTCCTGAACACGTTTGGCGTCTACCGTGATGTGATCTGCGAAGTGTACCCAGAGCGCCGCCATGAGCTAGACAAATATCTAGCGCTAATAGGGGACCTCTACTCCAGCCACGGTAAACTATTTTACCAATATCATAAAGCATTCTCCGCTAAAGCCGCCCTGATGATCACTCGGGCAAATAGGCGGCTTGACTGGTCCATCATGGACATGCAAATATTGACAGATAAGGCACATGAGACAGACAGACAGACAGACGGTAGGTCAGGTAGACAGTCAGGTAGACAGGCAGTCAGTCTGAAAGACAGACAGACAGTGAGACAGTCAGGCAGACAGTGAGACAGACAGACGGTCGGCCAGTCAGTCAGGTAGACAGTCAGTCTGACAGAGAGTCAGTCAGTCAGTGACAGACAGACATCAGTCAGTCAGTCAGGTAGACAGACAGTGAAACACACAGTCAGTTCAGACACTGACAGACAGTCAGGTAGACAGGCAGACAGTGAGACAGACAGACGGTAGGTCAGGTAGACAGTCAGGTAGACAGGCAGTCAGTCTGAAAGACAGACAGACAGTGAGACAGTCAGGCAGACAGTGAGACAGACAGACGGTCGGTCAGTCAGTCAGGTAGACAGTCAGTCTGACAGAGAGTCAGTCAGTCAGTCAGTGACAGACAGACATCAGTCAGTCAGGTAGACAGACAGTGAAACACACAGTCAGTTCAGACACTGACAGACAGTCAGGTAGACAGGCAGACAGTGAGACAGACAGACAGACAGACAGACGGTAGGTCAGGTAGACAGTCAGGTAGACAGGCAGTCAGTCTGAAAGACAGACAGACAGTGAGACAGGGATACTGTAGCCTACTTACGATCAGATTTTTTTTAGTCGCGCACAATCACAAACCTTTGGCAGGTGCAAGCCGAGAAGAGGTCAACATTCAAACAGCACACTGTAACAATAAATAGCAATATTTTGCAAAAACTGCTTTAATAGTAAAATGGTAGGCTACGAGCGTTTTCTGGTTTTTCCCTTTGTCAGTATAAACGAAATATCAAACTGGTGAAACGTACCTTGGTCCTTAACCTTACCTTGAAGGAGTACAATCATGTTCCAAGCTCAAACATTAATTAATCACATTGAACACATGAGATCGAGTTTAGTATATCCGTGAGAGGCAAGTTCCCGTTTTTTCAGTGTACATGTGAAACACACAGTCAGTTCAGACACTGGCAGACAGTCAGGTAGACAGGCAGACAGTGAGACAGACAGACAGACAGACAGACGGTAGGTCAGGTAGACAGTCAGGTAGACAGGCAGTCAGTCTGAAAGACAGACAGACAGTGAGACAGTCAGGCAGACAGTGAGACAGACAGACAGTCGGTCAGTCAGTCAGGTAGACAGTCAGTCTGACAGAGAGTCAGTCAGTCAGTGACAGACAGACATCAGTCAGTCAGTCAGTCAGGTAGACAGACAGTGAAACACACAGTCAGTTCAGACACTGGCAGACAGTCAGGTAGACAGGCAGACAGTGAGACAGACAGACAGACAGACAGACAGACGGTAGGTCAGGTAGACAGTCAGGTAGACAGGCAGTCAGTCTGAAAGACAGACAGACAGTGAGACAGTCAGGCAGACAGTGAGACAGACAGACAGTCGGTCAGTCAGTCAGGTAGACAGTCAGTCTGACAGAGAGTCAGTCAGTCAGTGACAGACAGACATCAGTCAGTCAGGTAGACAGACAGTGAAACACACAGTCAGTTCAGACACTGACAGACAGTCAGGTAGACAGGCAGACAGTGAGACAGACAGACAGACAGACGGTAGGTCAGGTAGACAGTCAGGTAGACAGGCAGTCAGTCTGAACGACAGACAGACAGTGAGAGAGGGATACTGTAGCCTACTTACGATCAGATTTTTTTTTTCACAAACCTTTGGCAGGTGCAAGCCCAGAAGAGGTCAACATTCAAACCGGTAAAACGTACCTTGGTCCCCCTCCTTCCCCTGGTGACAGACAGCTGAGAGAGAGCCTGCATGGCCCTGCTGGGGATAGTCACCCTGGCAGAGTTTAAAGAGCTCAGCCAGGCTCAGCTCTCCAGCACCAGGTGGAAAATAAGAATGTGCACACACAGATGTCTCAGATGAACAGGTCTGGCTGTCCTCTGTCCATACAGAATAGTTAATTGATGTTCAGATGTTTAGACAGACTGGCAGACAAGACAGGCAGACAGAAAGACAGACAGATGTCTATTTAGAATATTCATATGTTTACAATATACAATAGTTCACTTTTTGTTGTTCTTCTGTTGTATCAGTAATTGAAGCTAGCCCTTTCAAAGTTGCTGGACACGTAGGAGACAGTCTAAAGCCTACTCTCAGCAAAGGGTAGGCTAATCGGAGCTACGCTGAGCGAGCTGTGGTCCCGCAGAGTTGAAAAAAATCAGAAAACGCACGAAATTACGAAATCCAGCAAAATGTACATCTCTTTTTGGGCCAGGGACACAGTTCCACTCAACCTGGAGCCGTAATTTTGGCTACAGTGTATGTTGAGAACCCCTAGTACATGCTCAAACCGTCATTTTGGTTGTAGCTTCAATTACTGAATTTTAGTGAATATAAAGATACGACACTTTTTTTTTTTTTTTGGTAAAGAAAAAAACTTCCGTTTTGACCTCCCATTTTTTGTGGGCTGAAAGAGGAGTGTGAGAGGAGTTCCCACAAAAAAAAATTAGGCCTTGAAATTACTTCCCCTAGGAGTTGTTCAGGTTTGATTTTTTTTTTTTTTTTTTTTGTATTTTTTTTTTTTTTTTTTTATAGCCATGTAGGTACTCTAAGGACTCCATTTTTGGCGAGGAGCCCGAAAAACGACTTCATTTTGGCCAAAAAGCAAGGGAAATGGCCCAAACGCGACTTCCGGTTTTTAGGGGGCGTTTTGACCTCCCATTTTTTGTGGGCGGGAAGAGGGGTGTGAGAGGAGTTCCCCCAAGAAAGGACAGCCTTCTAGTCCATTTACTTTAGGAGTTAAACGCACCCCTAGTTTCAACATTTTTAAACGATTGGACCTCCCCCCTGCCTAGGGGGAGGGGACTTCGGCTAACCTTTTCTCAGGGTCTACTCTCCTATAGGAGGGCTACATGCTCCAATTGAAATTATAGCTCCAGGTGGTCCAGGGGAGTTAATTGACAACCCTAGCTGAAATTTGCACTAGGTTCTGCCGCTTGTCTACCGTTCACCCATGTTGAAGGGCTAAGTTGGAACTAGGGTTAGGAAGTTAGACATGTACTCTTATGTAGTTTTATGCGCTGGTCCCGAATATGGGCGGGGCTTCCGCCGGAAGTGACCGGAAGTGGGTGTAAATAGGCTTTGAACATGGCATTTTGGCCAACCCTAGGCTGTTTTGCATATGGGTTGTTGGGGGGGTGTCATATGAGCATGAATTAGGCCAATTGGAGTCGTTTGGTGAAACGGCTAAGAGATTTTTTTTTTTTTTTTGTATGGGAAAAGTACTTAGGTTTCTTTTTTAACCCTAGGAAATTGTATTTTAGCATAGCACAAATACTGACATAGTATTCCCCCGGACATGGTGCACATCATTCCCAACAATTTCTAGTTCCGATACGCTCCGTATATAATTCATATCAGTTAAATATCAAAGTCAAAATATCACTTAGTGTTATATCTGTACACCATATTCCATCATATATGCTTAAATGACAAAGAGTGATGATATGCTACAGATATGGTCATATTCTAGCCATATACTGAGTCCACATATTTCAATATATGGCACAAGGGCATATTCGGATATTTTATTTACTGTGTATGTAACATTAGGTGTATCTGGGCACAGTATACTATATGGGGCAAATATGGTTCAGTATTTGACCTGGCATAAAGCGAATCTCCGGATACCTTCCAGATATTATCCAGATGAGTGCAGAATAAATAAATAAAATGTCTCTGGATTCATGAGGTTTTGGCTCAGTGATATGCCACAGATGTGGTCGTATTCTACCCATATCTGCTTAATGAGTCCACATATTTCAATATATGGCATGAGGTCATATTCGGATATTGTGAGGCTAACACATGATGTACCTGGAAATTGTATTTTAGCATAGCATAAATACTGACTTAGTATTGCCCCGGACATGGTGCACATCATTCCCAACAATTTCTAGTTCCGATACACTCCGTATATAATTCATATCAGTTAAATATCAAAGTCAAAATATCACTTAGTGTTATATCTGGACACCATATTCCACCATATATTCTTCAATGACAAAAAGTGATGATATGCTACAGATATGGTCATATTCTAGCCATATAGTGAGTCCACATATTTCAATATATGGCTTGACAGCATATTCGGATATTTTATTTACTGTGTATGTAACATTAGGTGTATCTGGGCACAGTCTACTATATTGGGTAAATATGGTTCAGTATTTGACCTGACATAAAGCATATCAAAAAATCTCCACATATGCGCATTATATGATCCAGATTCTTGCAGAATCAAAAAATGACTAACTCCGGATTCTGGGGTATTTCGCGCAGTGTATGTAAACCTTTTTTGGTTTTGTCCTGTGTTACACTAACCTGACGTTGCCAGATGGATGGGTTTGCTTCACATTCTGTTTCACAAACTGTGGAACAATGCCGCCCCCGTCTGGCGGAGTCAGGCTAGTGTTACACACCTTTTGGTCTGCAGTTTTCGAGTGCTTCTCAAAGGCCTATTCTAGAGACATTCAGCCACACCCACAATGTGGCCATATTTGGATGTTCCGTGGAGACTTTTGAGCTTCCACATGAGATACAGATGGCTCTGCAGCTAGCTATGATGGTGGCTAAGAAACTTATTCTCTTGACCTGGAAGTCTACCACTCCACCCTGTTTTAAACGATGACTCAATGAGATGTTGTACATTATACAAATAGAAAAGCTACGTCTCTATAAACCAAATACACAGAGCAGATTCCAGGAAACTTGGGGGCCCTTCTTAGCACACTGTCATATCATTTAATTTTCATAGTCATTTAATTTTCATATACTGTCTCCTGTTTAAATACATGTCAGAGTGGGTGTGATATTGGATTGATTGATTTATTTATTTATTATGCTTAAACATGTTACCACTGGGATAACATTGACAGCCTGGCAGCCAGCTGTGTTTTGTTGTTTTGGTTGTTGTTTCTTTTTTGTCTAGGTGACACTTGAGGTTGTGTTGTGTTAGTTTGTTTTCACATTGTATGTCTATTCACTATTGTAAAATTGAAAACGGTAAATAAAATAAAAAATAAAAAAATCTCCACTGCAGTCATAGCATGTCCGTCCTTGTATCAAGAGCTCTACAACTAGGCTAAATAGTAGAATGTCTGCCCCATACATTCACACCTATATCTACTCAAAAAAAAAAAGTAGGAGAGTAGCAAAACTAACACAATAAGTACAGTGAATATATAAATAAAATAATTTACACAAATACACACACGCACCAAAAAACATTCTGATATTATCCAAGAGACTGGCTATCAAAACAAGTTATCACACAAGATTATGCAAATATATGGCTCCAGAAAATAGTGGATGACCCCTGGGAGTTACACCCGCCTGGTCTGGAACACAGGTCTCCAAATATGTGACACACACACACACATCGCTCTCGGCTTGTGTCTGTGTCAAACCAAATGAATGACTTCAAAACTGTTTAGTTTTGATATACTGATGTTCTAATCATACAAAGCTGGTTGAAAATTAGCGGGGTGTTTTAAGTTCACACCCTCCCTCTGCAAACACCCCCCCCCCCCCCCGAAGGCCACAGTGCACCAAGGAACTCAAGAGCTCCTAACTTCATGCAGAAAAATGTTTATAAAGAGCTTCTAAATGTGGGGAAATGGCGGTGGGGGGGGGGGGGGGTAAATTGGTTCAGACAGGACAGTTTCCTTCATTCTATAAGAGGATAGGATGTCAGAATAAACAGACATCAGGTTCAGACATCCTTGCTCAGCCACCCCAGTCAAAATGATATCACTGCTCATGTGTTTATAGTCAGAAATATGTATTGCTTTTACTTTTAATCTTAGGAAAGTTCACTAAGAAATGTGTCTTAAGCACAGAATGAATTATATTTTTTGCCTTGCAGTGATATGAAGAAACTTTCAAATGAAAGACAACTGGATGGACAAACCTGTCTGTTACGCAGAAACCCACACATGCATTGCAGCCACACAGAGGCTGGTGAAATACTGTTTAACCCAGATAAGGCATGTCCTTTCCTCAAAGGGGCAGCTTTTAGCACGGCATCCATCTTGTGTCATCGTCGCTGGTCAGGTGGCCATCTTGCATGTTTTTTTGGGGGGGATGGGGGTGTCATATTGAGGAAACTCCAGGGGAACACAGGGAGAACAAGCAAAATCCACACAGAAAGGCCATTTTGACAAGAGGCACAAGGGGGGGGGGGACACACCCTCCCAGGTGGGAATCGAACCCAGGACCTTCTTGCTGTGAGGTGACTTGAGCTACCACTGTGCCACCATGCACTGGTGCTGACCACATGTGAGACAGAGTGGCCATTTTGGGAGGTCAACCAAATTTAAAAGTATTCTACCCAAGTGAAATATTGATTTTTTTGATCGATGGTCAACGTGTACAACAAAGACAAGACTGAAAGAATCCAAAGCAAAGTATGTAGAAGACACATCCGAGGACATAGTCACTCAGACGAAAAGTACATTGCTATTGAGCAGCTATAGTCTAACTGTAAGGAGTGGTATATTGAGTTTGTGCTGACCAAATAAGCCTACCATTGAGCCTCTTCAAGTAAGTCTCACTGAACGCATTCGTATTGTGCTCCTCTTTTATCGCTAGCCATTGATTAGGGGATTTCCTTTACCAGAAATGGGCAACTCTTGCGTTTACCTCTATAATGACAGTAAAGTGTTTACATCTTTCCTTTTTGTGCACTACAAATACCAGTTCAGAAGCTTTACGTTGTTCAAAGAATACACCTTTTATTAAAACAAAAATTAAACAGTTAAAAAAGACACAAGTATTAAAAGTAGTGCAGTCACTGCCTGGTAAAGGTGGTATGGTCCCCAGGCCTGAGACGGTCTCTCCAGGCAGTGGCTGCAGCTTCTCCTCCCCCCGCATGCCTGGTAAAGGTGGGATGGTCCCCAGGCCTGAGACGGTCTCTCCAGGCAGTGGCTGCAGCTTCTCCTCCCCCCGCAGCACCTACAAAAAGAGAGTTGCATCATTACTGATCCAGTCAAAAGAAGCAGCTTCTGGAAACCCTTTGCAGTCACTGTATGAATGCACAAGGCTTGGAAAAGTAATTGGATTTTGTGAGACACTATTAAAAAGTTGTGGAAGACAGCATAGCCTACCATGTGCAGGGAGGAAGACCGCATAGCCTACCGTGTGCAGGAAGAGCCACTGCTGTGGGGCCGGGGGGCAGCTGAGGGGCGACCCTCCCTCTGGCGTTCCGCACCTCCTCCAGCAGGAGCGCCAGAGGACCGAAGTCGTGCCTGCAGACCGGGCAGTCCACCATAAGGCCCTGGCCTATGAGCCCCTGGTGGTCCACCCACTGCTTAATGCAGCGGCGGTGGATGTTGCCACCACACCCGAACCTGCTACAAAGGAAAGCTCAGAATCAAGGATGGCAAAAACTAGAAACACATGCCTTGCGGTTGTATGCCTCAGCCAAAAAGTCCAAGTTTCAGTCTACATCAAGCACAAACACCTTGAAGCCCGCACGGTGCAGTGGTGTAGACATTCAATCTTTATGGTACTTGAGGCAATGTTTGGGGGGGTACCTGAACATGGCATATAGTTTAAACATGGAAAATGTTCCGACCCCTAAGCCTAGCATGGCTCCAGACCGTCGAAGCCACGTCCACTCAGTTGTGAATTTCTGAATGAGATTATGAATTGACGATGCCGTTTGAATATCAGGCTAATAATTCCTCTCAAAACATCAAAATTGTGAGCTTTTTAGTTACAATTTAGAAGTTTATTTTAGTGAGCAGCCGCCCGGAATGGGCCTCCATATCCTACATGAAGTGTACTGAATCACAGTCTGACCGCGCTCCGGCACTCACCTGCAGTACGACAGCGGCTCCAGTGTGCCCAGCAGCCCCTCGGTGCAGATCGGACACACATCGTGGGCTTCGATGGCTCGCCTCGGCACAGCGCCGCGACCCGGACTTGGCGGTCTCGGGCTTCGCGGTCGCCGGCCTGGGCTCTGCTCTCGAGGGGGGCTTTGTGGTCTCGGCGATGTCGGGGCAGCGCCCGGGCCTCGCTGCGCCGCAGCCGCCACACGCAAGGGCGCAACGCGACCTGCCAGGGCCGCGTTGCCGGGGCCGCGTTTCCGAAGAATCGCCGATATTTGGCTTCCACAAAGCCCCCTCTGGAAGCAGTCTATAGAGCATAATCATTTTAAAGCAATCTCAATATTTATGTCAGTTCTTTGAAAATGACCAGCGCTGGTTGTTAGCGCAATTGTTTGGAGTAGATATAGCTCTGGGTTGGCTTACACGTCAAGCTCTGTAGTATGAGACAACTAAGTTTTGCAGTCATTAGTTTGCAGTTATTTAGTTTATCAGAGTTATCCATAACTCTAATCTCAAAATAGTCAAGTAAATGAACGCCTGCCAAACAGGTTTTAGTACATAGTTTGTAGTGATACAAAGCTGGTTGAAAATCTGTGACTGTTCCTTTAATTAACCAGACATATTTCAAGCAATTAACCCAAAGCCCCATGACTTTTACACATAGGAACAGGAAGTGCCAATGCTCTGGACTCTTAATCTACTTTACAAAACTATTTCAGAAAATCAGAAAACTTATTGATCCGAGGGGAAATTGGGATCATCATGACACGATTACTGGATTTAAAATGGAAAAAAGTCTACAATTCATATATTCAACTTACAGCGGTCGTTGATCGGGAGTTGGAGTTCCCGCATCAAAACCCTGTAATGAAATGGAAAAGAGTTAGAAAGCCTTTCTAGCGTTGGGCTAATTTGATTGAAATAGATTGCGAGGCGTTTAGACTAGCAACTGCCATCTTAACAACCTAAAGCCATTAGATCTTCAGGCAAATATCACAGGTGGTTCTCTACTTAACCCCATGAAACTGTACACTTCCAACCAAGTGTGTGAAGAATGAGATTGGTTGGTTTGCTAAAAACATACTTCAATATCATCATATTGTGTCATACCAGCAGATGTGCTTGCATGGCTCAAGCTCCCGGAGGAACACAGGACAGGTACAGATGTGCGGGTCGCCCAAAGACACCTGTTAAGAAAATGCATCAATACAGGTATTTTATACGACCTGTTGAAAAAGTAGACTCAAAGCAACAAAACCTCATCTCCAAAAATCAAGATTTTTTGTATGGTATTTTGGTTAAATACCTATATGGTCTTGTGCTTAACAAAAAGTTTATGAAAACGGCCAACCTTGTGTTCAGCAAGAGGACCTTCACAAAACGGCACTACCGATATGAGCTATGGTGAGTTTTCTGACATTTGTAAAAATCATTCACTCTTCCAAAAAGTGGTGTTAATTTGTGAAGATTATCTTGATCAATACAAGGTTCAGTTTCAGAAGCTTGTTAACCAGAGCTTTTTCAGCCATTTAACCTGAAGCCATGACTTTTGAGATTAGGGAACCGGTATTGCCAACATCCTGGTCTCACGCAGGTCTTAGGACTCTTCCTGTGGTACTCAATGCAGCATGAAATGCAGAGTAATTACCCTGAAGGTCCTGTCCTGTGCCTGGTCTTTCAGGAGGAACGCTGTGGGGCCATAGTGTCGAACGATGAAGGCATTCAAGACTTGGGCTTCGTCTTGATGCCTTCTCAGTGCCTCGCTAGCAGCGTTCCTCCACATGGTCCTCCGGGACATCCTGTCCAGGCAGAATGAAGTCAAGTCATTATTTCATGATGACTTGAGTAGACTGCCAAAGTCACACCTTCCACATTCAGCATATGCACAGAGATTTCATTTTACCCATAGACAAGCGTTGTACTGAGTCCCAAGCAATGCAGACATCTTTAAAGTCATGAGATGCACTCGGACCAAAATTTAAAAAGTTAAGCCTACAAGACTTCCATTTTGGTCCAAGTGAAATGTTATGTTTCTCCTGATTCCATTCTAAATACACACTGTAGCTGAATCAGTTCATTTGACCAAGTAAAACTAAGCATTTGAAATCGCTGTGCATATGCTGAATACGGAAGAAGGCGTGACTTTGGCACTCTGAATTATTAAGCTGTCGTCTTCATTGTGAACAAAATGGTTAGTAAAGGATTTTTAATTGACGATATGTGCCTATGTGAAGTGTTCAGTAGAGCAGGATACTAGACATTTTTATTCATGTCAGTCATAACGTCACTCACATAGTTTGCTGCTTCTCCAGCTGAAAGTTATCCAGACAGGACCGGCTCTGCCTCTGTGAGCAAAGATTAGACTAGACAAAGAGTCTAGTCTTAATAGACCATATTAAAACAATTATCTTAGCATTATGAGCATTGGGCAGTGATTCAGTCAAACATGAAGGTTTGTAAATTAAACGGTAATCACCACAAGGCATGACAAACAAATGAAGACAATTATGTTGTTGTTCACACAAGCACAAACTCAATAGTGCTAGCCAGACAAACACATGCGCGGCCATTCTTTCCACAAAGGCAAAGATATAGAACATTCCTGAAAATATAAACAGGTGAAAGGACTTACACTACTGAAGTGACTTTTTGGAACACACACTCTGGGGAGGAAGAAACAAGGGGTAAGTCACATGTGTTAAGCAGTATAATCACTGGTGCATGGCTTGACTGAAAACAAGTATGGTGTAGTCTGGTGTAAACCACCAAAGTGGACTAGGCCTACCTGTTTGAGTGGTTGAGAGAGGAACTAGGCCTACCTGTTTCAGCGGTTGAGAGAGGGTCAGAGACAGAGTGTAGTCACAGCCAGCTTATGTAGGCTACAGCTGAGACCTGCACAGGTGTAGTCAACGAGCACTGATTACTCCTCGGCTGCCAAAGTCACACCCACTTCCAGGTTAAGCATACAAACCAGGGGCTTCATCCGCCATTCATTTTTCCATCTACATTTCGTAAAATGCTTATAAAAATAGTTTTACTTGGTCAAACCCAAACGGTTCAGCTGTAGAAGAGACAGATATGTGGCGTGATACTGAAGTATATAGGCCATAGGCTGACATGAAGTTGCCTGAAAAGCATGTTGCAGAATAGAAAATATTGAATACAGAGCCATATTCATTGCTTTTATAACTATTTCAATGCTTTTGGAAGAGTTATGTCATTTGTAACATGTATATCTAAATAAGTAGTGTTTAGAAGTTAAATTCCCAGTAAAAAGTCAAACTCTAACTGTTATGTGGGCAAAACATGCAGAGTGCCTGAATATTTCATAGAATTGTCTCATAAATGGTGCGTTTTAGTGTATTTTGATCAAATTTACAGTTACAGTTGTAGTCAAGGAGTATGGCAATAGCAGCATTATTATTTGTGGCATCTTGATATATATTGCCTTTTAAAATTAGATTATTCACTAGGCAAGGTTGAAAATATTGTTTTCACTTTATTGCATCTCCATTTACTCTGGAATAGTAATAGATGCAGGTTTACTTGCACGTGATTGATATTCCATAGATTCTCACATTTCAAACAAGACCAGACATAGGCCTGATGGTTGAGAAGCCACCCTGATTTATTTGGGGTATATGTTTGTCTAGGCAAGAGAACACCCCCAAAGCAGCCTGGGCTAATGAGGTTAAAATAACCTTACAATTTCATTAATTTATATTAATTATTGTGCTTGCTGACAAGCAAGGCACAATCTTGAAATCCCACATACTTATTATTATTATTTTTCTTATATCTGCCAAAAAGTTTGTCGCGTAATAACTCCCTCAATTTTTGCGCCACATAGACATGCCAGACCTCAAAATGACCGCCTCATTGAGGACATGTATGCTATGACTTTGCTAAGGGTTTGTGAAAGCAGTGTGGCCGCAATTCGCCATTAAGCGCCATTTTTTTCCCCATTGACTTGCATGGGGTTTGGAAAAATCTTGCAAAATCTTGCAGTAAATTAGCTGTAATTCAGAAACCATAACGACTACAGCTACCAAACTTGGTAGGGAGGTGCACGGAGGGGTCTTTTACTATCCCCGAAAAAATTGCACCAATTGACCATATGGTGGCGCTATAACAGCCCTCCTTACCTTTTGCTCGATAACTTTTGAACCGTAGGGTTTATCATCAAAATTATTTTTTCCCTGGATTCCTTGGGTCCTCCCGCATCTACTCAACTAGGCCACGCCCATTTCCGTCTGACTAGATTTTCCGCCATTTTGCATTTTGTCCAAAACAGTTTTTTTGCCATTTCTCCTTGAAATGTTGTCCAATCTTCACCAAACCAACGCACACATCATGTTGGGAGTGTCCTGCACAACACTGATTTGGAAGTAAAAAAAAAAAACACACCATTGCGATATAATCCACTTCCAATCTTCTGTGGGTGGGGCCTATTTCACAAAAATCGTCCGATGCTAACCAAACTTGCTACAGGTGTGGAGGGATGTACTCTGAGCCTATATCAGAAGTATTTTGTCATTTAGCCTTTAGGGGGCGCTATAGCAGCATTCAGTGCCTGTCCCTTCTAAATGGTTTTATTTTGAAGGGCGGCAGGAAGTGCAGATTCATTCTCATTATGGCCAGCCTTCCTTCTTGTATGACACGCACGCACGCTATTCTACAGACAACAGACATACCTATACATGTATTACAAGTGTTATATCGCTCATGGTCTCACTCTCATACATTTTACATATTATCTTTTGAGCAGCTGCAGCTCTTCTCTGTTAAAAAACACATGCAAAAAGTGTACTGGAAGCAGGAATCTAGTGTGATTTCACCAGATAAATATAGCTTAACAGTAACTCTGAGCAGGAGTGTTGCATTCTGGGTACAGAGAATCATATAGACAAAAAAAAACATTAAAGTCCCTGGAAACCAGAAATATTTCTTTATTATTTAGCATTTTGAGTTCATCACATCACAGGATCCTATGTTAATAAGCCACCAGCCGAATTTGAACGATGATGAACGTCGCAAAGTATATAAATTTAGGTTTGACAGCCATGGCAAAACTCATGAGATTTCATTATTTTTTAGAGTGTACTTTCTCCCGCGGACTGTGTGGGCGTGTCCAGTCTACAGCAGGGAAATTTCTGTCTCTCGGAGAGCGCGAGAGAGAGGGGGGGAGGGAAACGGAGAAAGAAAGAAAGAGAGATGAGTGTCGGTGTGTGCACTGTGCACACACCGCGTGTGTGTGTGTGTGTGTGTGTGTGTGTGTGTGTGTGTGTGTGTTCGCGCGTTGCTCCGCGGCTCTGAGAGGAAGAGATCTCTGTCTGTTCTTTGCCCCCACAGCGTGTCTGTCTCCCACTCTGTGCTCTCTCTCTCTCTCTCTCTCTCTCTCTCTCTCTCCTCTCTCTCTCTCGGGACTAGTGAGAGAGAGAGAGAGAGAGAGAGAGAGAGAGAGAGAGAGAGAGAACAGCATAGCGCTCGACACAGCCTGGTGACGCAAAGTTACTCACACACACACACACACACACACACAGTAGGGCGAGTTGCGCGCGTGTACAAAGGTTATATAGAGCTTATGACGTCATAAGCTCCTGCATTTTAGCACCTCACGCACTGCTCTCTTCAATGAGGAAGTACTTTGTAGAATCTTGTAGAAAAGTGTCGATTTTAAGGCTTTGGGTTGAAAGTAATGTATAATAATTTCTGAGGCAGACAGTTACTAACACAAGACCCTAAATAACATAGTTAGAACGTTTTTGTGGATTTTGGTTTCCAGGGACTTTAAATTAGCTGTATCTCAGAAACCATATGAGGTACAGCTATGAAACTTGTTAGGGAGGTTCACAGAGGGGTCTTTTACTATCCACGAAATAATTGCACCAATTGACAAGATGGTGGTGCTATAACAGCCCTCTTTATGTTTTGGTTCATAACTTTTGAACCGTAGGGTCTATCATCAAACTTTTTTTTCCCCTGGATTGCTTGGGTCCTTCCGCATCTACTCATCTAGGCCACGCCCATTTTCGTATATCTACATTTCCCGCCATTTTGCATTTTGTCCAAAACTGTTTTTTTGCGATTCCTCCTTGAAATTTGGTCAAATCTTCACCAAACCAAAGCACACATCATGTGGGGACTGTCCTGCACAACACTGATTTGGAAGTTTTGGAAAAAAAACGCACCGTTGCGATATAATCCACTTCCAATCTTCTGTGGGTGGGGCCTATTTCACAAAGATTGTCCGATGCTAACCAAACTTGGCACAGGTGTGGACAGATGTACTCTGAGCCTATAGGAGAAATATTGTGTTGAAGGTGGGGACTGGGACTTTTCCACTGGGAAACACCCACGTCCCAGGTGTCTGGAAGGCAGCATTAGTCCCCCTAATTGCATGGGCAGGGACCTTGTAAGCCAGGCGGTGCATGGCGGGGACAGCAAGCACAATTACATTTTCGTTAGGAAATGTAGACCATCTAGTTCAGATTAATTTGCCCGTTAATTAATGGTGAATCCCCTTAAAATTAATTAAGAGAGTTATTAATGGAGGTGATCTCATTAACCTCCTTAAACTCTTCCAGATCCGGGGGATGCGGAAACTGTCTGTGCTAAAAATAATAATAAAAAAAAAAAAAAAAAAAAATGAAAACCCAGGCATCATAGTAAATCAATGTGATGTGAGTTGTCTCACTATGTAACCACAAAAATAAAATCAACTAAAACCATATTAAAACCATCTTTCTATGGGCCAACGATAATAGTGCAACACAAACCAGAAACAAATTGCCAGATACAGGCGGTGAGATATGACGAGTCTCACACTGGATGACAAAACTGACCAGTATGGTTCTACCTGCTGGATGTGTTGGGCTCTTTCTAAGGATCTGTGCTTCACACTGGAGCATGAGATCTGTGAGGAAATGTTCTGTCAGGTGCAGGGATGTATTACCAAGCGGGCCTACCGGGCCCAGGCACAGGGGCCCAAGAGCTCAGGGGGCCCATAACCCAGAGCCTTTTCACAGGGCCACTGTGGGACTCTTGCCTGGGATGAACTGATCCCTTTACACCAGTGATATGCTATTCAAAATAGTTGTCCAAGTCTAGATGAGGGTAAAAACCCACCTATATTGTCTCCATACGTTGTAACTCTCTTCCACTCTTTTCCTCGTTATCTCTCTCATGATTAAAGTCCTAAATTCCCACATCGCCCTGCTGTAAATTATCCATGTTTTATACATTTTTGAAACATGTGGTGCAAAAGAAAAAGATGAGAGGAAGTAGGAAGGAGAGGGTGATAGCAAAGGCAAGTATGAATGGACGAGGGAGAGTTTCAAGCAGAAGTCATGAAATTAAAAAGCGGAAGGGTGGATGAGAAGAAGTAACAAAGAAAGGAGATTGTGTGGTAAATGAGTTGTGACACTTTGGGGCCTCTTCTCCTTCCTCTATCTGCTTTACATCATCCTCAGGATATTATGACACACACTGCCTGCCTGGGTGCACAGATAGCAAATGGACACGCACACGCACACACACAAACTCAACTCTCAAAGAGTCTCCATATCGTAGTTTCAGTTGGCTAGGTCTCACCCTGGCACACAACCAGGCAGTAAGACAAATCAACCCAGAAACTGTCTCTTAATGGTCACCTTGTATACATTAGTGACAAGGCATTACACCGGAAGTCGAATGGTTAAATAAGATTGCTTTATGTAAACCTGTATCACTGCGCGAAATACCCCAGAATCCGGAGTTAGTCTTGCCAGGATATGTCAAATTATGACCCATATATGAGGAAATCTGGGTTGGATACTCTCCGACCACAACATTTTACAATTTCATATCTGGAGCATATCTTAACTCCGAATGGGACCACTTGATACCATCAGAATATGGAGTTTAGATATTTTCCCGATATGACTGCTGTCATATTTTGAAAGCCAACCACATCACATGTCTGGTGACAGCATATGGCAGGATACTACCGAAATGCCTCGCCCTGTGTGTGTTCAAATCCGGGAAGCAATATACGTGTCATATCCGTAGCAGGAAACTTTGAGATAGTATTAATATCCTTATGTCGGACATTCAAAGATATGATGCAAATCTGATCAAATTGACTGTCGATACTCACGGTTTCTGACTCATGTCCGGAGCATATCTTAAGTCCGGATTGGGATCATTTTGACACCATCAGAATATGGAGTCCAAATGTTTTCTAGATATGACTGATGCCATATTTTGAAAGCCAAACACACCACATGTCTGGTGACAGCATATCACATGATACTACCGAAATGCCTCGTCCTGTGTGTGTTAAAATCCGGGAAGCAATATACGTGTCATATCTGTAGCAGGAAACTTTGAGATAGTATTAATATCCTTATGTCGGACATTCAAAGATATGATGCAAATCTGATCAAATTGACTGTCGATACTCATGGTTTATGACTCATGTCCGGAGCATATCTTAAGTCCGGATTGGGATCATTTTGACACCATCAGAATATGGAGTCCACATTTTTTCTAGATATGACTGATGCCATATTTTGAAAGCCAAACACACCACATGTCTGGTGACAGCATATGGCAGGATACTACCGAAATGCCTCGTCCTGTGTGTGCTAAAATCTGGGAAGCAATACGTCTCATATCCGTAGCAGGAAACTTTGAGATACTATTAATATCCTTATATCGGAAATTCAAAGATATGATTCAAATTTGATCAAATTGATTGTTGATATTCACAGTTTATGACTCATGTCCGGAGCATATCTTAAATCCAGAATCTGACCACTTTGACGCCAAGAGAATATGGAGTCCAAATTTTTTCCAGATATGACTGATGCCATATTTTGAAAGCCAAAACACACCACATGTCTGGTGACAGCATATCACATGATACTACCGAAATGCCTCGTCCTGTGTGTGTTAAATTCCGGGAAGCAATGTATGTGTCATATCCGTAGCAGGAAACGTTGAGATACTATTAATATCCTTACTCAGACATTCAAA
Organism: Poromitra crassiceps; assembly: GCF_964638095.1. Lineage (NCBI taxonomy): Eukaryota > Metazoa > Chordata > Actinopteri > Beryciformes > Melamphaidae > Poromitra > Poromitra crassiceps. The sequence continues at coordinate 78,656 of NW_028151978.1, forward strand.
GATATGATTCAAATCTGATCAAATTAAGTGTCGATACTCACAGCTTCTGACTCATGTCCGGAGCATATCTTAAATCCGGAATCTGACCACTTTGACACTACCAGAATATGGAGTCCAAATATTTTCCAGATATGACTGATGCCATATTTTGAAAGCCAAACACTAATGTATACACCACAGTATATCACATGATACTACCGAAATGCCTCGCCCTGTGTATATTAGAATCCAGTAAGCAATATACATGTCATATCCATAGCAGGAAACTTGATATACATGTAGTATCCATAGCAGAAAACTTTTAGATATGGTTAGAGTAATAGCCACATGTCTTGGATATTCTAGGATATGATTCAAATCTGATCAAAATTACTGTAAATACTCGCTGGTTATAACTCATCTTCGGAGTATCAACTTCCGGACTGGGAGCACTTTAAAATTTAGTCAATATATTGTTTTGGCAGTCACAATAGGACAGAATATCTTGTATAGAGATATAACTGTTATCTAATATCTATTCAGATGTATGTGTTGTCAGTTACAAGACTTGACAGATTATTATTAGAAAAATACTCTTTAAATTGTGTCTGATATATATTTTTTTCAACAAAATGCCCCAAATCTTTTCAAGTACACCTTCTACTCATTGAAAAATACATAATCTATGAATCTTCAAATATAATTATTTTATTAACGCAATTTGAACATCAAATTCAATTCAACGTGGCAGTTATGAAACATACAAAAACAGTCAGAGTTCAAAATAAAGTCACCGCCAGGGTTTGTGAGCATTTTCAGTGATTTCCATGACCCACAGAATATTTTCTTCTATGACTATTAGAACACCAAATATCCCAAAAGACAGAACAAAGCCTCTACTTCCATGAAAAAAAAAACAGTTTGTTTCTCCGTGCTTCCGTTCTTTAGTTATCGACACATGAATGTGGGTTGTTTTCACTGACACCGTGCGTCTCTCACCACAAAGCCGTGAAAACTGCCTTTTTGCACAGAGAGCGCACCGGGGTGGGTCACCCTCTCATCTTCTCTGTGAGAAGCTAGTGCTTCCTGCTACTTGATGTGTGGAGGTCTGGGAGCATATTAGATGGCTGAAATTTACACTATGTGAGGGTTTACAAATCGGATCACTGAGATTAACTATTAAAAAAAGAGAGGTTAGAATGTGTGAAGAACACTTCTCAACTGTGCTGTTTGTGAGATCTTGCAAATGAAAAATAATATTTTTAACATATCTACATACGATACATGAACAACAAGGAATGCTGGACAAAAACATATCCAACAATAACAAATAAAATAAAAAAGTTCCAAAAACAAAACATCCTCAACAGTCAAACAAACAAGCTCTTAGTTTTCCAACCCAGTCTAAAAGAAAATGTAAAATAGCAACGTTGGTCCACAGCCTAAAGAAGTTGCTATTTTACAATTTCGGCTCCCAAATTGTAAAATAGTAACTTTTTGGGTTCGGTTTTGAGACCCCCCTTCCGACTCCCAAAGGGAATCCTCTAACCTCTGACTGCTCTAACCTCTCCCAGACTATAACCCTAACCTCTCCCCAGACCCTAACCCTAAACTCTCCCACCCCTCAAAAACCTCCCACCCCTGTATAAACTCCCATTCAAAAAAGCTACCACTTTACAATTTGGGAGGCGAAATTCTAACGTTTTGTTTTGGTCAGTTTTGTTTTGGGTAGGTGGGAGATCCCTTCAAGGTCTCTGACCTCCACCTTCCGACCACTCTAACTTCCGACCTCAGTTACCCCTCTAACCTCAACCAGACCCTAGCCCTAAACCTAACCTCTTCCCAGACCATAACCTAACCTCGCCCACCCCTCAAAAACCTCCCACCCCCGTATGAACTGCCATTGAAAACAAGTTACCATTTTACAATTTTGGAGGCAAAATTCTAAAATTTCTAGCTGTGGACCAACACTGCTATTTTACCATTTTCCTTGAGACTGTGTTGATTTTTCAGCTGGAGCTTTCAGCTAGAGCACCCTCTTCCTCTGCCAGGTATGGCTGACTCCTGGATGCAGCAGGAGGTCCTCTGTTAGAATCTTGTCCAGAGGGGAGACGGTGATGAGTGGAGCGTGGCTCCACTCCCTTCCTCCTGTTCTCATCAAGGACCTTCTGGCAGGAGGTAACGATCGTGGTCAGACGTGGTGAGCGCCATTTTGGTGAGGAAAATATGTACCGTGACTTCTCCTCATCGCTTTCCTCATCACTCATCACATTTCCGTCAGCCCCTTTCAAGTATCTCAAGTCCTCTTGGCTCAGCACCTTCTCCCCAACTTTCACCCTCTTCTTAAAGAGCTATAAAGAGAGAGAAAAAACTGTGAGCTGCAGCAGTGGTCAAATTATGTTTTTATGCTGGCTTTGCAATGGCAAATCTACCAAATCTAAAGGAGCATTTCTTTCCATCCAGCACAAATTATAGTCTGGTAAGTCGGCACTAGTACCATTTTAAAGGTCCCATTCCGTGCAAAAGCTGTTTTTACTTGTAAATGCATATATACTGCTGTCAGCCCTCCCTGTAATGAGTGGTCACACGTTCAGAACTGCCACAGTTGGATTTGTCCCTATCCAGCGTCCCCCTGCAGTCTCCTCCAAGCCACACCCCCAAACGCGTCGTTTGCCCAGAGAGGAATCTGGAGAGAATATCGACGTCACTAGCTTCCTCCTGCATACTCGGGTCCCTCTCACACAAGCTACCTGCACCATTTAGTCTATAGCCACAAAATTAACACTTCTAGCTGGAGCGACGCCAACTGTACGTGATCCAGCAACTGCAGAGGTGCATTCGGTAAGTCTAGGCATTTTGAGATGTCCTCTTTAGCGTAGTACCGTTTAGTTAACGATAACTCGCAACCTAGCGTGCTGGTCCACAGACGCTAATCTGATTGGCCGCTGGGAGCCTGGGGCGGGCTCTCCCTCAGCGGCCAATGGGAACTGTTAGTTCTGAATATATTATAGAAACAGGCCGTTCTTGGGAAGCGACCAGATGAGGAAGTGAGAACTCCGTCACAACAAACGGGTTTGCTATATTTTCGACAGATTAATCCAGAATCATGTTTTATGGACCAGAGACACACGTTTTTAAGAGGTTACAGCTGCACGAATTGGGACCTTTAATACCTGTACATTTTACTGCGCTCTTTTTGCTTGATAGAGACAGAAAAAATATATATATTATGACTGTAATGGGACTGTCATATCAGCGCCTAAATTGGCTTCACACAGAGTCAAACACAATGTATAGACTAAATTCCAATGAAATTTAAATTGAATTAATGGTGTTAAACTTCTCCAATCTCCAGTTGGTTTATCCTGCCATCCCTATTCTGCACACACTGACTGCATAGTGCAGCATTAGGTACTGAGGCTATTTGGAAATGCAAGGTAGGAGAAGGAGAGCCAGCACACAAAAATGTCCTTTTGTTGGGTTTATTCCAGCTTAACACCAGGTACAGCACACGGACGTTTAAGCCTAACGGCCTTCTTCAGCGTGTTGCTGTGTCAGGCGGAAATGACGTTTAAATACACTGAGACCGGAAGTCCATTCAATAAACGAAATATCAAAATTCATATATAAATGCATATATAAAGGCCTGGTTCTGCTCTCCCACACAGTGGGGCTGACCAGACTATTGTTATTTATATATGCATACATTGTTGTATGTAGACATTTTCTTTGATAATGGAACGTGCGTGTTGTGTATTGCTTGGTTCTTGAATTCTTTATATACTGTAACTGAATTTTGATATTTCGTTTATTTAATGGACTTCCGGTCTCAGTGTATTTAAACGTCATTTCCACCTGACACAGCAACACGCTGAAGAAGGCTGTTAGGCTGAAACGTCCGTGTGCTGTACCTGGTGTTAAGCTGGAATAAACCCAACAAAAGGACATTTTTGTGTGCTGGCTCTCCTTCTCCTACCAAGTATCTCCTGTGCCGTGCACCGAAACTTTAAAAACACCGGTGAGTGTGCTCGCTACTGGCTTATTGCCAGTTTGTTTGGACATATTTGGAAATGCAAAACTGATCCGTGCAGTTAACTAGCCATCATGTAACCAGGTTAAATTATGTTAACATTAGTGGCTCTCTCCAGTCCTGCTACAGCGCCAAAATAAAGTGTGTAAATAGGTTTGGCTTACCAAAACTACATTCGTGGAATTAGGCATTTTAATTGATAACCATGTGGCAATGCATTGAATTGAGATTCAATATAGATTTGTGGCTTCCACGGGAAGATATACTCACCCTATCACGCCGGCTTGTAAGGAGCTTTCTCCGCATAACGGCCTCCTTGGTTGTTCCCTCCTGCAGCTTTGCCTGGCTCTTCAGGTTTTCATAAGCCCTGTTGCAGGCTTCTGGAAATAGATAATAAAACAAAATTGACAAATTATCGGTGACAGTAGAGTGTTTAGTTTTTAACTTGTCACTTAGACTTTCAGAATTAAGGGTGTATTCACACCTCTAGGTTGCTTGCTTTGTGTTCAATTTGGGTACTTAATTGATACAATTGTTGCATTTGTGCGTGGGTTCGTTTGTGTTCACACAGCCACAATGAAACGGTCCAAATAGTATTGCCAAGCCTCCTGGATTGGCCAGGAGACACTCCGATAGGCCAATAGCCTCTCGGAATAGAAAAGATAATTCCCCAAGATTTTATGATTATAAGAATGCGTTCTGTTAGACCTACATTGTAGTCTACATCGGGTGTGCGCCGTGCGAGGAGAGAGAGAGAAAGTTATTTATTTATTTACTTAGGCTATCGGGTAATTTGGAGATATAAGATCAAAGACCCTCGCAACTTCTGCTATTACTATCACAAAGACTTCAGAGAATTATGAATAATAAACACCTGTCCTGTCAGGAATAAAATATTAATAATATAATAATAATAATTTAATAATAGCCTACGGACATTTTGAGGAAGACATGCAATCAGTCTGATTGTTCCAGACAATCTTATCACAAAGAAGGCTGGCTCTGATTACCACGACTTGTTTTCATTTGGAGACCAGAGGTAAGTTGCCGTTCGTCGAGTTCAAACATGATGTTGCAAAAATCCCCCAAAGTTTATCCATGCAAACGCTAGTTTCACAAGCATTCAACTATTAAAATGTCTCGCAACTGATGATTTCTCATCCTGATTGCGTATAGAGCATTTGTGTTCAGATTCTGGTTTTTAACTAGCGTTTTGTTTTGCCTACATAGTATAAATTACATGGGCATTTCAACAGGTAAACAACATATCTAGTGTTACATGTGATTCTGCCTCTGACCTTAATGTTCACACCAGAACTCGGATGCGTGAAATGATTACCTTTGAGCATGGCATAACAATGTCCCAATTATAGCAAGGAAAATTACCAGAAGGAATAGAACGAGAAACAAAGAAAGTGAGTGGGTCTCTTGGGCAGATCTGACTTTACTAAAATATCTCTTAAATTGGAGGACCTCTTATAAAAGTATCTGGGTGAAGTTTGAAAAGCATTAGATGTGAAAGTCACTTTCCAGTATGTGCCAATATCTACTCAATACTTCTTTGACTGACTTAGATAGGCTATAGGACTATAGGTGGACACAAATGCTAGGCCCTGAGAAGAGGTGTCTCTGGAATTAGATTTAAGTAAATCATACTGCTGCACTTGTCGTACTCTGTTGAGATGGTTCTCCAGTAAATCATCCCCATATCCCCTCGACTTAAAATTAACACCAAGATTTTTAGCATATAACTCAAAAGAATCACAAATACGTTTAATCCTCAATAATTGACTTATGGTAGACTTCTCTTTAATGCTGGAGAATGAAAACTTTTGAATTGTAAAAAAGTATTTATATCGGTTTCCTTTCTGTAAACCTCAGTATGTGTACAGAGGATCCATGTTTCTTCATCCAAAACATCCAAGAAAGAAATCTGTTCCAAATCATAACATAATGTAAACTTAATTGATTCCTTTCTTGAGTTAAAAAAAGCATGAAATAGTTTTATTTCTTCAGCATTACCACTCCAAATAAAAAATAGATTGTCTATGTATCTCCAATAGCTTTTAAAGGGATAGTTCTGTTTGTTTGAAGTTGGGTCCTATGTATTGCAACCATTTTAGGGCATCCTCGTCCGTCAGAGTATAGGCTATCGTTCCTCAGTCTAAAGCGTTGTCAGTTGTCATGTCTCCTATAGTAAACCGTCGAGTGTGCTCTGAAACACCTTCAGTCCTCACACGAAAACGCTGTCATTCCTCCTGCCTCACTTATCACTCAAACTAGCTGTCAGGCATCACTCCTCACGTCTCACACAAAAACGTTGTCGATCCTCCTGCAGACTAGCTGTCAGGCATCACTCAAACTAGCTGTCAGTCATCACATGAAAACGCTGTCATTCGTTGTTTTTGGTTGTTCTTCCGTGTAGAATGCCTCTGTGAAATGAGCAACAATTTCTTACAACTTCACTTTCGGTTGAGTGATTTTGCCTTCAAAATAAAAGCGTGTTGTTTTTTTTACAATAGATTAAAGTAGTAATCCATGAGACCCAACATAATTAATTAATCTGTTGGGTCTCATGGATTACTACTTTAATCTATTGTAAATAAAAGAAAACAGGCTTTTATTTTGAAGGCAAAATCACTCAACCGAAAGTGAAGTTGTAAGAAATTGTTGCTCATTTCACAGAGGCATTATTGCGGTTTCCCCATCACACGGAAGAACAACCAAAAACAAAGAATGACAGCGTTTTCATGTGATGACTGACAGCTAGTTTGAGTGATGCCTGACAGCTAGTCTGCAGGAGGATCGATAACGTTTTTGTGTGAGACGTGAGGAGTGATGCCTGACAGCTAGTTTGAGTGATAAGTGAGGCAGGAGGAATGACAGCGTTTTCGTGTGAGGACTGAAGGTGTTTCAGAGCACACTCGATGATTTACTATAGGAGACATGACAACTGACAACGCTTTAGACTGAGGAACGATAGCCTATACTCTGACGGACGAGGATGCCCTAAAATAGTTGCCGTACCTATGAGGTACTCTCATACAGTCAGTGCACTGGGTACAGCACTCTGGATGCATGCTGCAGCTGGAGTGCAGTTCTCCTATCTCGGATGCATCGAGAGTGCTTTACCCAGTGCACTGACTGTATGAGAGTACCTCATAGGACCCAACTTCAAACAAACAGAACTATCCCTTTAATAAACTTAGAATAGGGATTATCATTATAAATAAAATTGAATTCAAATTATCCCATAAACAGAATTTGCATAATTTGGAGCCACCGGTGAGCCCATAGCTGAGTCCCGATGTTGAAGGTAGTATTGATCCTGAAACTTAAAATAATTCTTAGTCAAAACTTAATTTGTTAAAGATAACAGAAACTCAGAGGAGGGATGTGATTCAGTTCTTTGATTCCAAAAATAATGCGTGGCTTCCAAGCCATCTTTATGGGGTATGCTGGGATATAAACTAGCAACATCCATAGTACAAAGAAGATCATGACACACGACACTCTGTCAACTTAATCAGAAACTATGTAGTGTCTTTGAGATGTGAGGGTAATGCATAGACCAAGTCTTTGATATATTGTATCGAATGTCAAATATTGTGATATTTTATTATACAAAATCTCAAGTGTATGCAACATTTCTGGCAGGTTTTTATGACACTGTGGTCAGTCTGTCTGCTTGATAATCAAATTTTGCTGCAATACAAATGATTGAAGTGAGATGGACAGACTGGAAACTTTATTTAATTAGATAAAACAGATCTTCAAAAAGCCATTTTCCTTTGGGGACATAATTTGCAGTTGAAAAAAGGTAATAAATCATAATATATTGCAATATCGCAATACTCAATATATCGCAATACTAGCATATTGCAATATCGCAATACTATCGTATCGTGACAAACGGCTTGATGCTCAGAACAATAGAGGTAGTGTGTGGACAATAGGTGCAAACGAAGTGCCGAACCATCAAATACGAGGTAATGTAGACATGGCCTAGGCAAGGCAAATAAATTTAGTAACCAGTAAAAGAAGGAATAAAGAAGAAAATTATAAAATAAATTTAGTGCCAGATCTGTATATATTTCTATTTTTTCTGTTCTGGAAAAATGACTGAAAAAATAATTTAAATAACCATTGGTTTTGGCCTTGGTGCCCTACATTTTGGCCATGATGCCCCAATAAATAGGTATTGTAAATTTGTATCTATCAAAGGCCAAAGTGGCCTTGCACTAAAAATTACTTAATTCCACGGATTTCAATTTGTAACCGCTCCACCATGTGGTGGGTTATTAAGGAGAAGATAAAAAACACCATCTCTCCTTTGAATAAATGCATTCAAAGAAGAGTGCTGTTCAGATTTCAAAGTGGTACTGTTGATCAAATTAAAACAGCTTCGATAGCAGCGTCTATCTCGTCTGGTGGCTGCTGCCACTGTTGTTATTACTCCTCGGCACACTTGACAAAAACATGACCACAGCATTACTGGTCATGCTTAGTGTTGCACTGTTTATTGATGCTGATTGGATAATTGTTAGTCCCCCTCAGCACTCATTGGACAAGTTGTTTCTGATGGCACGATGCCAGAGCAGAAGCAGCAAAAACTCAACACAGTGGAGGGTGAATTCGAAGGTCTGGATTCCTTCAACTTAAACTTGGCTCTGATCAACACAATTACACTGATCTTACCAGTACAAGATCTGCATGTATCTCTCTCTGCATACAGCAGATAGTAGGGTTAACAAAATGTTATCCCAACACCCCCCCCCCCCCCCCCCAATACTTACTTCTCATGAGCTGGATACTCCACAACTGCCCCTGCCCCATGTCAGTGATTGTCTGGATGACAGCTTTTGTCACCAGCTCGTTATGCGTTGTCCTGAACCTGGAAGCATAAGCATTGGCACTATTGGTAACAAATCATCTCACCATTCATTTAATCCAATAAATACATTTTTAGATCCCAATTCAAAGGTTTTATCAAAAAGTATTGCTTATGAGCTAACAGAAAATGAGAGTGATAATACGGGACAAAATAGACTATCAAATGAGTCTGACAGGGCGTTCACACCAAGCAACACTCAAGCAACGGTGAAGCCACAAGTTTCTTTTCGGCGTCCTTGTTAGCAGGCGAGGCCGTAAAAAACAGCTGCGCGCGTGCCACACTGAAACGATCGTTCAGGATTCAGTTCTATTTTCCAAGCGTGAAGCATGAAGCTGCCAGGCAGGAAGTCAATGAAAATTGTGGGCGGGGGGTCAATGTGCGCCGAGCGAGGCACAGAGGAACAGAGAGTGCTTCTTGTGTGATATGTTTAGTGTGAGCATAGCTTCAACGTGGCTTTAGCTTCAGCTCTGCTTCTGTTAAGCACCTGGTGTAATCCTGATTACTTGAGTCCGACTCTGAGTCCGGAGTTACTGAGCATGAGCCTGAACCCACATCTAGGTGAACACATGTATCTGCCCTTGCACGAAAATTATTGAATAATGTCAGGATATTAATATAGCTATACATATCTTATGGCAAATTATTAGGGCATATTAAAGAGAAACAAAAAACTGTCTTTATTAATTAGCAAGTCCGAGTCCTCGTCTCCAACTTCCAAGTCCAAATGCATGAATGCTCGAGTCCAAGTCCAAGTCATCAGTTCTCAAGTCCAAGTCAAGTCATGAGTCCTGAAAATGCGTCCAGGACTCAGATTCAACTACAACAGTGAAGGAAATACAGAGTGTGGGCCATAACAAATGTATGTGATAATCTGTCCCAATATTGGCAAATATGCAAAACAGGATTTGCCATAACATACTTGTCAGTTTGCTGGACTCTCCACTGAAGCTGTTCACCCAGGCTTCTGTGGGTTTGACGGACCAGGGTCTGCAAATGGCATACATTTGAAACGTAAATGTAATAATGAAGCCGAATTTAGTTTGGAACCCCAAACAATGACATCTTCTAAACATTACACACTCTGATTGGACCCTGCTTGCTAATTTCCACAGTAACAGACGATTCAGTTGCACAGATAAGCAGAATAATTGAAGTATATAACCTATCCTAACATACTTAACATTAAATTACTTCTTCCAATTTAATTAGAACAATACATACATCATTAGCAATATTACACAGCGGTAAACCTACTGGCAAATACACTATATGAAACAAATAAATTAGTCTGCATTCATAACTTGATGTGTGTTTCAGCAGCAGGCAGGAAGATTGGTGGACAGACAGCCTTCTTTCATGTGTAGCCCAATTATTTTTTAAATTTCATTATAAAGTGTATTTTTACATTTAAAAAAATTAAACAATAATTATACTATTTTCATTTGCACTTTTTTCTGTACAAGAACCAGGTTAAATAGGGTTACAGCTTTCAGTGTCTTACATATGCATGTGAACAAAACTTCAGACACAATATGATTATCAAGTTATGTGAAGCGATTAATAGCATGGTATGATTATTTATATTGTATATATATTATAATATGCACTATTAGTTAATTGTATTGTACATAATATTACTCTGTAAATATGCAAATTGGTATACATACTATTAATGGTATATTATTAATAATTAATAATTTATACACTAGAACTATAAATTATATTTATTATGCAAGGTATGAATGTATTTGTATGTATATATATATATATATATATATATATTTGTATATATGTGTGTATGAACATAATATATGGTTTATTGAGAATGTAAATAGTATAAAAGTGGAAGTCAATTGATTAAGAATGTGAACTGTGGACTGGGGGTATAATAAGTACAGTGTACTTCATCCTACTCCTTTTCGGACCTCGTTGCTGTCACGTATTCTGATTATTATTGTTTATTTTTTTATTTAATTTTTCGTTTTATTTTCTTTTTTTTTCACTTATAAATATATATATTTTGTAATATTGATACTACTTGTGTATATTACTATTTCTTTTTTTTTGAAAGTCCGAAATAAAGCTTTCATTCATTCATCAATTGATCATAGACACTGATAATGGCCACACTTACCGACAGCTCAAGAGGCACCTTTGTGCTGCTTCCCCCAATGCCGCTGCCAGTTCCCACCTTCTCGATTATGTCATCTATCTTTTCATTGATGCCATCTACTTTTTGATTTAGAAGCCTGATTTCCCTAAAAGGGGAGCACAACACACATTACATGTCATAGTTATAAAAATCGCAAAATAAAAATATATTTACAATTGGAAAACTAGTTACTACAAGTGTAGATAAAACCATGTGTTTCACAGGCATAAAATGGACGTGGAGCCTCGCTCCACACTGCCCAGTTGTCGTCATTTTGCAGTTGTGTCCCTGAAATCTACAACGTTGGACTGAAAGACAGTTCAGTTATTTGTTTATAATGAAGATTTATTTGTTTCCCTGTCAAATAAATCGGTATGGGTATATATTGGTATCAGTCTGATTGTTCATTTCAAAAATTGGTGATCGGTATTGGCCCAGAATTTAGCAATCAGTGCATCCCTAGTATTAATATGAACTAACTGTATAACTTCCAAAATGGTCCCATCTTGAACAATGTAATAGCAACTATAGTTGGAATGCAACCAACATCTCTCAAACAATACTCATTCAGTTTACTGCCACAGAAAATAAGTTAAATTACAAGCTCCTCTCCCTTCTCAATTTCATTTTCCAATAGTTGTCTTAGTATAATCAATCTTGCCTTTATGATCGCTGTTGCAGTAACATAAAAATTCACTGATTACTCCGTGCTGATTATTACGCGCCCGCGCACGCGCGCGCACATACACACACACAGCTATGGCAAGGAGAAGGCGGGTAACAAACTATAGCTATCGAACGCATCAAGCCAAACACGCACGCACGCGCGCAGACACACACACACACACACACACACACACACACACACACACACACACACTCACACTATGGCAAGGGGAACAAACTATAGCTATCAAACGCATCTCCTTGACACCAAGAGGCAAGCCCAAATGCCATTTCACCTTATATGGTAGAAGAAGCACATCTACAGTATAATACATTAGCAAATCAAGCAAGTAGAAAATCCATCCTAACTATAGGATGATTGGCGCGCGCGCTCTCTCTGTCTCTCTCTCTCTCACACACACACACACAACCGATAGTTTGGCGCTAAATTAGACCGCCATAAAGTTTGGCGCAAAATTAGCTAATGCAACTGGTCACACTGCAGCTTAACTTTAGCCTCCAACAAGACATGGAAACCCCTCTTTGTTTGGGTCGAGTTAGCTAACGTTATATTTACAGGCCAATGGGAGATGGAGCTAGTTTGAAGCTCACATTAGCCAACCTCAGTTACCATTCAACATAGCAGAATCAATCAGCTATAGCCTTACATCTTGTGAACACGCAAGCAAACACAGAAAAACACATGTATTGTACGAAATTAGCAATACCTCCATATATCGCCGAGGGTGACATGGCCCAATTCTGCCTCCTCGGATGACCCGCGGCGACCGGCTGGCTGTGCTGTGCGCTCCCGGGAGTGTGTGGGTCGGTCTCGGGCTCGGGGCCGTCGCGCAGGTGTCTGGCTTGAGCTAGCCTCAGCCTGGCTTGAGGGCGGCGATGGAGACCTGGTAGGAGATCTAGGAGTCCTCTGTCGTTGTCTTTTCCTCCCTCGCAATGGAGATAACCTGGCAGTGGCAGTCGCTCTACCGGGCCTCTCTTGGGATGAGTGAGGCATATTTGCTGGATGTCTAGATGCGCGCCAAGCGACTGTCCGCTTCAGAATCTAAAGGCTTTGTGACAAGACTCTGATCTCATGGGCGGAACTTGTCAGAATCCAGCCAATCACAATTACAGACGTCATCTAAAGAAAACAAACTACCAATCATGTTGCGCACATTGACGCGCTCAATTCCTCCAAAGGGATTAAAATGTATTATATGTATTAAATATGTAAATTATTATTATATTATTATTATTATTATATTATATATATATATTATATTATTATATTAAATATGTATTAAAAAAAGAAAAAGTTTGTGTAACTGTAGCCATCCTGATTAGTTCACGTGACCAGATGAGGACTGTACCAAAACAAATAAATAAATGTGTTTTTGACTTGTTAGAACTCAAATGTATGTAAATTCACCCAGGTAAAAAAATAAAATAAAAATATACTATTTTCACAGCTAACAGGTCAGATCAAGATTATATTGATATTGTGATATGAGTACACATCATTTTGTCTTTTTCAGGTTTAAAAAGGCTGCATTACAATAAAGTGCTACTAAAAGCAAAGCTCACAAAATAAACTATTCCATTAAATTTGTGTCACATAATTAAAACAATTGACTGGTGACAAGTTGTAGCTACATGATGTAATCATACAATTATCATCAAGTTATTGAAAATTAGTAATGTTACAGTTAATAGTTACTTAAAAAGTAATTGAGTTGAACATACCTATAACTACTTCATAACCTACAAAAAAAACTCTATCCTTACAAAAGCTAACAGAGCCCTGCTCTGCACTCTCCTGCTCAATAATCTATCATTTAATGTGATTTCCTGCACCCCTGAGTGCATGTTCACACCATACGCCAATCCCATGCCAATCCCACGTCAAAGCCACACAGTTTCATTTCAGAGTCCTTGTAAACAGGCAAGTCTGTTCACACCAGCTGCACGCCACGCTGAAGCCACGCTGTGCCATGCCAATGCCCCGCTGAACAGAGAGATTCAGCTTCTGTTCTATTTTCCAAGCGTGACGTGTGAAGCTTGAAACTGCAAGGCATGAATTGAATGGAAGTTGTGGGTGGGTTCAAGGCATGCCGAGTGAGGCGCTGAAGAGACTCCTGGCGTGACCGGTTAGGCGTCAGATCAGCTTGAGCCTGCCTCAAGCTTCAGTTCTGCCTATGGTGTGAACAAAGACTTACTCAGGCATTTATGACATACACAACATACATGACATCATGACATTTATCGCATAGGGCCCTAATACAATACATACATGACATACAGCATGACCTACATGACATACAGGTATATAGTACTGGTGAGGTCTCCAGACCATATTTCAAGCAGAAGGCCACTCACGCATAATCCGATCATCCCCTGATGACAGTCAAGTTCTAGCATAACGTGGTCAGTCAAAAGTCCTAGTATGACGTCTGCTATGACGTCAAATATGACGTCAGTTAATCCTCATATATATAGCAAGGGTTCTACGTCACCTCTCTCTCTCTGGCCGATCATAGCAGCAGCAGCTCACGGCAGTCCATCCCCCTTGAAGCAGGCCTCCGAAGCGTTGTTTTGCTCCACATCTGCAGACCGAATCAGCATCCTCAAGCCTTCTCCACCCGTGGATATTCACCGCAGATTTCAACGCTCCCCACTCCATTCTGGTATGTCGAGTTCCGAGTCAGAGCTGTCCATGGATAGCGACGACAGCTTAGACATCGCTTCCCTGTTCCGGACCGGCCACGGAGCGTACCTGCTTTCCGAGGCTTCTGATGAAGACGCTGGCGAAGCGGCTGGACCACAGGCTGCTAGCATAGCCCCGACGAGAAGGCCCAGCGCGTGTTCCCATGGCACGGGGCGCGCCACTGCGACGGCCCGTGGACGCCCAAGAACGCGTGCGAGCGTGCCGGAAGGAGAGGCCGCTCGGCGCGGACGCGCGAGAGGCCGCGGGCGAAGACCAGTAGAGGCAGCCGCCCCGAGAGCTGGGAGCCGCCGGGGAAACGCAGGCCGCGGGGCCGCCGCGAGACGCCTCGTCCTTCCTGGTCGCACTGACCTCCAGGCCGCCGCCCCGGAAGCAGAAGCGGCCCCATTCGTAGCTCCGCCGAGCCGACAGGGGTCGTCAAGAGCCATCCTGCTGTCCCTGCTAGATGCGAGCAGATCAGTAGAAGCCCGTCTGAGCGCCCTGGAACCCCCCCCCCCCCATTCCCCCCCACGTTCGCAGCAGCCCAGCTGGCGCAGCAGCCGATCCTACCCCCGCCCATGCAGCAAGCCGACGTGCTCCTCACCACCACCCAACCCGCCCAGATGAACACTCTGGCGTCCGCCATGCCTGCCATCCCATTCGGTATGTCTTTTGTTTCTCCCTGTGCCAATATTTCGCCCAGGCTAAGGTCCAACATTTTAAAGGGCAGAGACATTAACTTAGTTAGCATACTCCTGCCATCTCCCCAGTGTAAAAGGAAGGCCACGGGTGACCCAGAGGGCCCTGTTTATTTAAAGTCGTCCGACCCCCGCCTGCCCAAAGACCTTTCCCTATGTGACTTCCTGAACACGTTTGGCGTCTACCGTGATATGATCTGCGAAGTGTACCCAGAGCGCCGCCATGAGCTAGACAAATATCTAGCGCTAATAGGGGACCTCTACTCCAGCCACGGTAAACTATTTTACCAATATCATAAAGCATTCTCCGCTAAAGCCGCCCTGATGATCACTCGGGCAAATAGGCGGCTTGACTGGTCCATCATGGACATGCAAATATTGACAGATAAGGCACATGAGACAGACAGACAGACAGACGGTAGGTCAGGTAGACAGTCAGGTAGACAGGCAGTCAGTCTGAAAGACAGACAGACAGTGAGACAGTCAGGCAGACAGTGAGACAGACAGACGGTCGGCCAGTCAGTCAGGTAGACAGTCAGTCTGACAGAGAGTCAGTCAGTCAGTGACAGACAGACATCAGTCAGTCAGTCAGGTAGACAGACAGTGAAACACACAGTCAGTTCAGACACTGACAGACAGTCAGGTAGACAGGCAGACAGTGAGACAGACAGACGGTAGGTCAGGTAGACAGTCAGGTAGACAGGCAGTCAGTCTGAAAGACAGACAGACAGTGAGACAGTCAGGCAGACAGTGAGACAGACAGACGGTCGGTCAGTCAGTCAGGTAGACAGTCAGTCTGACAGAGAGTCAGTCAGTCAGTCAGTGACAGACAGACATCAGTCAGTCAGGTAGACAGACAGTGAAACACACAGTCAGTTCAGACACTGACAGACAGTCAGGTAGACAGGCAGACAGTGAGACAGACAGACAGACAGACAGACGGTAGGTCAGGTAGACAGTCAGGTAGACAGGCAGTCAGTCTGAAAGACAGACAGACAGTGAGACAGGGATACTGTAGCCTACTTACGATCAGATTTTTTTTAGTCGCGCACAATCACAAACCTTTGGCAGGTGCAAGCCGAGAAGAGGTCAACATTCAAACAGCACACTGTAACAATAAATAGCAATATTTTGCAAAAACTGCTTTAATAGTAAAATGGTAGGCTACGAGCGTTTTCTGGTTTTTCCCTTTGTCAGTATAAACGAAATATCAAACTGGTGAAACGTACCTTGGTCCTTAACCTTACCTTGAAGGAGTACAATCATGTTCCAAGCTCAAACATTAATTAATCACATTGAACACATGAGATCGAGTTTAGTATATCCGTGAGAGGCAAGTTCCCGTTTTTTCAGTGTACATGTGAAACACACAGTCAGTTCAGACACTGGCAGACAGTCAGGTAGACAGGCAGACAGTGAGACAGACAGACAGACAGACAGACAGACAGACGGTAGGTCAGGTAGACAGTCAGGTAGACAGGCAGTCAGTCTGAAAGACACACAGACAGTGAGACAGTCAGGCAGACAGTGAGACAGACAGACAGTCGGTCAGTCAGTCAGTCAGGTAGACAGTCAGTCTGACAGAGAGTCAGTCAGTCAGTGACAGACAGACATCAGTCAGTCAGGTAGACAGACAGTGAAACACACAGTCAGTTCAGACACTGGCAGACAGTCAGGTAGACAGGCAGACAGTGAGACAGACAGACAGACAGACAGACGGTAGGTCAGGTAGACAGTCAGGTAGACAGGCAGTCAGTCTGAAAGACAGACAGACAGTGAGACAGTCAGGCAGACAGTGAGACAGACAGACAGTCGGTCAGTCAGTCAGGTAGACAGTCAGTCTGACAGAGAGTCAGTCAGTCAGTGACAGACAGACATCAGTCAGTCAGTCAGTCAGTCAGGTAGACAGACAGTGAAACACACAGTCAGTTCAGACACTGGCAGACAGTCAGGTAGACAGGCAGACAGTGAGACAGACAGACAGACAGACAGACGGTAGGTCAGGTAGACAGTCAGGTAGACAGGCAGTCAGTCTGAAAGACAGACAGACAGTGAGACAGTCAGGCAGACAGTGAGACAGACAGACAGTCGGTCAGTCAGTCAGTCAGGTAGACAGTCAGTCTGACAGAGAGTCAGTCAGTCAGTGACAGACAGACATCAGTCAGTCAGTCAGTCAGGTAGACAGACAGTGAAACACACAGTCAGTTCAGACACTGGCAGACAGTCAGGTAGACAGGCAGACAGTGAGACAGACAGAAAGACAGACAGACAGACAGACGGTAGGTCAGGTAGACAGTCAGGTAGACAGGCAGTCAGTCTGAAAGACAGACAGACAGTGAGACAGTCAGGCAGACAGTGAGACAGACAGACAGTCGGTCAGTCAGTCAGGTAGACAGTCAGTCTGACAGAGAGTCAGTCAGTCAGTGACAGACAGACATCAGTCAGTCAGGTAGACAGACAGTGAAACACACAGTCAGTTCAGACACTGACAGACAGTCAGGTAGACAGGCAGACAGTGAGACAGACAGACAGACAGACGGTAGGTCAGGTAGACAGTCAGGTAGACAGGCAGTCAGTCTGAACGACAGACAGACAGTGAGAGAGGGATACTGTAGCCTACTTACGATCAGATTTTTTTTTTCACAAACCTTTGGCAGGTGCAAGCCCAGAAGAGGTCAACATTCAAACCGGTAAAACGTACCTTGGTCCCCCTCCTTCCCCTGGTGACAGACAGCTGAGAGAGAGCCTGCATGGCCCTGCTGGGGATAGTCACCCTGGCAGAGTTTAAAGAGCTCAGCCAGGCTCAGCTCTCCAGCACCAGGTGGAAAATAAGAATGTGCACACACAGATGTCTCAGATGAACAGGTCTGGCTGTCCTCTGTCCATACAGAATAGTTAATTGATGTTCAGATGTTTAGACAGACTGGCAGACAAGACAGGCAGACAGAAAGACAGACAGATGTCTATTTAGAATATTCATATGTTTACAATATACAATAGTTCACTTTTTGTTGTTCTTCTGTTGTATCAGTAATTGAAGCTAGCCCTTTCAAAGTTGCTGGACACGTAGGAGACAGTCTAAAGCCTACTCTCAGCAAAGGGTAGGCTAATCGGAGCTACGCTGAGCGAGCTGTGGTCCCGCAGAGTTGAAAAAAATCAGAAAACGCACGAAATTACGAAATCCAGCAAAATGTACATCTCTTTTTGGGCCAGGGACACAGTTCCACTCAACCTGGAGCCGTAATTTTGGCTACAGTGTATGTTGAGAACCCCTAGTACATGCTCAAACCGTCATTTTGGTTGTAGCTTCAATTACTGAATTTTAGTGAATATAAAGATACGACACTTTTTTTTTTTTTTTGGTAAAGAAAAAAACTTCCGTTTTGACCTCCCATTTTTGGTGGGCTGAAAGAGGAGTGTGAGAGGAGTTCCCACAAAAAAAAATTAGGCCTTGAAATTACTTCCCCTAGGAGTTATTCAGGTTTGATTTTTTTTTTTTTTTTTTTTGTATTTTTTTTTTTTTTTTTTTATAGCCATGTAGGTACTCTAAGGACTCCATTTTTGGCGAGAAGCCCGAAAAACGACTTCATTTTGGCCAAAAAGCAAGGGAAATGGCCCAAACGCGACTTCCGGTTTTTAGGGGGCGTTTTGACCTCCCATTTTTTGTGGGCGGGAAGAGGGGTGTGAGAGGAGTTCCCCCAAGAAAGGACAGCCTTCTAGTCCATTTACTTTAGGAGTTAAACGCACCCCTAGTTTCAACATTTTTAAACGATTGGACCTCCCCCCTGCCTAGGGGGAGGGGACTTCGGCTAACCTTTTCTCAGGGTCTACTCTCCTATAGGAGGGCTACATGCTCCAATTGAAATTATAGCTCCAGGTGGTCCAGGGGAGTTAATTGACAACCCTAGCTGAAATTTGCACTAGGTTCTGCCGCTTGTGTACCGTTCACCCATGTTGAAGGGCTAAGTTGGAACTAGGGTTAGGAAGTTAGACATGTAGTCTTATGTAGTTTTATGCGCTGGTCCCGAATATGGGCGGGGCTTCCGCCGGAAGTGACCGGAAGTGGGTGTAAATAGGCTTTGAACATGGCATTTTGGCCAACCCTAGGCTGTTTTGCATATGGGTTGTTGGGGGGGGTGTCATATGAGCATGAATTAGGCCAATTGGAGTCGTTTGGTGAAACGGCTAAGAGATTATTTTTTTTTTTTTGTATGGGAAAAGTACTTAGGTTTTTTTTTAACCCTAGGAAATTGTATTTTAGCATAGCACAAATACTGACATAGTATTCCCCCGGACATGGTGCACATCATTCCCAACAATTTCTAGTTCCGATACGCTCCGTATATAATTCATATCAGTTAAATATCAAAGTCAAAATATCACTTAGTGTTATATCTGTACACCATATTCCATCATATATGCTTAAATGACAAAGAGTGATGATATGCTACAGATATGGTCATATTCTAGCCATATACTGAGTCCACATATTTCAATATATGGCACAAGGGCATATTCGGATATTTTATTTACTGTGTATGTAACATTAGGTGTATCTGGGCACAGTATACTATATGGGGCAAATATGGTTCAGTATTTGACCTGGCATAAAGCGAATCTCCGGATACCTTCCAGATATTATCCAGATGAGTGCAGAATAAATAAATAAAATGTCTCTGGATTCATGAGGTTTTGGCTCAGTGATATGCCACAGATGTGGTCGTATTCTACCCATATCTGCTTAATGAGTCCACATATTTCAATATATGGCATGAGGTCATATTCGGATATTGTGAGGCTAACACATGATGTACCTGGAAATTGTATTTTAGCATAGCACAAATACTGACATAGTATTCCCCCGGACATGGTGCACATCATTCCCAACAATTTCTAGTTCCGATACGCTCCGTATATAATTCATATCAGTTAAATATCAAAGTCAAAATATCACTTAGTGTTATATCTGTACACCATATTCCATCATATATGCTTAAATGACAAAGAGTGATGATATGCTACAGATATGGTCATATTCTAGTCATATACTGAGTCTACATATTTCAATATATGGCACAAGGGCATATTCGGATATTTTATTTACTGTGTATGTAATATTAGGTGTATCTGGGCACAGTATACTATATGGGGCAAATATGGTTCAGTATTTGACCTGGCATAAAGCAAATCTCCGGATACCTTCCAGATATTATGCAGATGAGTGCAGAATAAATAAATAAAATGTCTCCAGATTCATGAGGTTTTGGCTCAGTGATATGCCACAGATGTGGTCGTATTCTACCCATATCTGCTTAATGAGTCCACATATTTCAATATATGGCATGAGGTCATATTCGGATATTGTGAAATATAAACCCATTATGTATCTGGACATTGTATTTGACCATAGCATAAATACTGACTTAGTATTGCCCCGGACATGGTGCACATCATTCCCAACAATTTCTAGTTCCGATACACTCCGTATATAATTCATATCAGTTAAATATCAAAGTCAAAATATCACTTAGTGTTATATCTGGACACCATATTCCACCATATATTCTTCAATGACAAAAAGTGATGATATGCTACAGATATGGTCATATTCTAGCCATATAGTGAGTCCACATATTTCAATATATGGCTTGACAGCATATTCGGATATTTTATTTACTGTGTATGTAACATTAGGTGTATCTGGGCACAGTCTACTATATTGGGTAAATATGGTTCAGTATTTGACCTGACATAAAGCATATAAAAAAATCTCCACATATGCGCATTATATGATCCAGATTCTTGCAGAATCAAAAAATGACTAACTCCGGATTCTGGGGTATTTCGCGCAGTGTATGTAAACCTTTTTTGGTTTTGTCCTGTGTTACACTAACCTGACGTTGCCAGATGGATGGGTTTGCTTCACATTCTGTTTCACAAACTGTGGAACAATGCCGCCCCCGTCTGGCGGAGTCAGGCTAGTGTTACACACCTTTTGGTCCGCAGTTTTCGAGTGCTTCTCAAAGGCCTATTCTAGAGACATTCAGCCACACCCACAATGTGGCCATATTTGGATGTTCCGTGGAGACTTTTGAGCTTCCACATGAGATACAGATGGCTCTGCAGCTAGCTATGATGGTGGCTAAGAAACTTATTCTCTTGACCTGGAAGTCTACCACTCCACCCTGTTTTAAACGATGACTCAATGAGATGTTGTACATTATACAAATAGAAAAGCTACGTCTCTATAAACCAAATACACAGAGCAGATTCCAGGAAACTTGGGGGCCCTTCTTAGCACACTGTCATATCATTTAATTTTCATAGTCATTTAATTTTCATATACTGTCTCCTGTTTAAATACATGTCAGAGTGGGTGTGATATTGGATTGATTGATTGATTTATTTATTATGCTTAAACATGTTACCACTGGGATAACATTGACAGCCTGGCAGCCAGCTGTGTTTTGTTGTTTTGGTTGTTGTTTCTTTTTTGTCTAGGTGACACTTGAGGTTGTGTTGTGTTAGTTTGTTTTCACATTGTATGTCTATTCACTATTGTAAAATTGAAAACGGTAAATAAAATAAAAAATAAAAAAATCTCCACTGCAGTCATAGCATGTCCGTCCTTGTATCAAGAGCTCTACAACTAGGCTAAATAGTAGAATGTCTGCCCCATACATTCACACCTATATCTACTCAAAAAAAAAAAGTAGGAGAGTAGCAAAACTAACACAATAAGTACAGTGAATATATAAATAAAATAATTTACACAAATACACACACGCACCAAAAAACATTCTGATATTATCCAAGAGACTGGCTATCAAAACAAGTTATCACACAAGATTATGCAAATATATGGCTCCAGAAAATAGTGGATGACCCCTGGGAGTTACACCCGCCTGGTCTGGAACACAGGTCTCCAAATATGTGACACACACACACACATCGCTCTCGGCTTGTGTCTGTGTCAAACCAAATGAATGACTTCAAAACTGTTTAGTTTTGATATACTGATGTTCTAATCATACAAAGCTGGTTGAAAATTAGCGGGGTGTTTTAAGTTCACACCCTCCCTCTGCAAACACCCCCCCCCCCCCCCGAAGGCCACAGTGCACCAAGGAACTCAAGAGCTCCTAACTTCATGCAGAAAAATGTTTATAAAGAGCTTCTAAATGTGGGGAAATGGCGGTGGGGGGGGGGGGGGTAAATTGGTTCAGACAGGACAGTTTCCTTCATTCTATAAGAGGATAGGATGTCAGAATAAACAGACATCAGGTTCAGACATCCTTGCTCAGCCACCCCAGTCAAAATGATATCACTGCTCATGTGTTTATAGTCAGAAATATGTATTGCTTTTACTTTTAATCTTAGGAAAGTTCACTAAGAAATGTGTCTTAAGCACAGAATGAATTATATTTTTTGCCTTGCAGTGATATGAAGAAACTTTCAAATGAAAGACAACTGGATGGACAAACCTGTCTGTTACGCAGAAACCCACACATGCATTGCAGCCACACAGAGGCTGGTGAAATACTGTTTAACCCAGATAAGGCATGTCCTTTCCTCAAAGGGGCAGCTTTTAGCACGGCATCCATCTTGTGTCATCGTCGCTGGTCAGGTGGCCATCTTGCATGTTTTTTTGGGGGGGATGGGGGTGTCATATTGAGGAAACTCCAGGGGAACACAGGGAGAACAAGCAAAATCCACACAGAAAGGCCATTTTGACAAGAGGCGCAAGGGGGGGGGGACACACCCTCCCAGGTGGGAATCGAACCCAGGACCTTCTTGCTGTGAGGTGACTTGAGCTACCACTGTGCCACCATGCACTGGTGCTGACCACATGTGAGACAGAGTGGCCATTTTGGGAGGTCAACCAAATTTAAAAGTATTCTACCCAAGTGAAATATTGATTTTTTTGATCGATGGTCAACGTGTACAACAAAGACAAGACTGAAAGAATCCAAAGCAAAGTATGTAGAAGACACATCCGAGGACATAGTCACTCAGACGAAAAGTACATTGCTATTGAGCAGCTATAGTCTAACTGTAAGGAGTGGTATATTGAGTTTGTGCTGACCAAATAAGCCTACCATTGAGCCTCTTCAAGTAAGTCTCACTGAACGCATTCGTATTGTGCTCCTCTTTTATCGCTAGCCATTGATTAGGGGATTTCCTTTACCAGAAATGGGCAACTCTTGCGTTTACCTCTATAATGACAGTAAAGTGTTTACTAGGGGTGTCACAATATATCGTCCCACGAAATTTCGCGATAGCAAAACGTCACGATATGTATCGTTGAGATGAAATCTCATATCGAGAGAAAAAAAAAAAAAAAAAAAAAACCCTTTTTTTTTTTTTTTTTTTTTTTTTCAAAAATTGACTAAGAAACGTCTTTGTTTGTTGAAGTTCAATGTGTGGAAAGTAGTTCAGTTGAACAAGTCTCTGAAGAGACACATGAGAAGTTATACAGGAGAGAAACCATTCAATTGAGTTTCTGGCAAAACTGTTTACTTGACAGGAAAAACTGAAGATGCATAAAAAATAGATTAAGAAAAGTCTTGTTGTTTGAGTTTGAAGAAAAACTGAAGATGCATAATGAGAATTTATACTGCTGAGAAACCTTTTAGTTCAAAGTAAATCTAAGTGACGGTGTAACTCATTCTATTTCAAGATAAGCCTTATCTCCAATCTCATGTTTTTTCTAGTTGTTATTGTAATAACAATTTCCCACAACAGCATGTTTTGTATTTGTGCATTTCAAATAAAATACTACTTTTCCAGTCATATATTGTCATTATTCAAGTTTTAAAAAATATTGTTAAAATCGTATCGTATCGTATCGTTATCGTGAACCCAGTATCGTGATACGTATCGTATCGTGAACTGAGTGTATCGTGACACCCCTAGTGTTTACATCTTTCCTTTTTGTGCACTACAAATACCAGTTCAGAAGCTTTACGTTGTTCAAAGAATACACCTTTTATTAAAACAAAAATTAAACAGTTAAAAAAGACACAAGTATTAAAAGTAGTGCAGTCACTGCCTGGTAAAGGTGGTATGGTCCCCAGGCCTGAGACGGTCTCTCCAGGCAGTGGCTGCAGCTTCTCCTCCCCCCGCATGCCTGGTAAAGGTGGGATGGTCCCCAGGCCTGAGACGGTCTCTCCAGGCAGTGGCTGCAGCTTCTCCTCCCCCCGCAGCACCTACAAAAAGAGAGTTGCATCATTACTGATCCAGTCAAAAGAAGCAGCTTCTGGAAACCCTTTGCAGTCACTGTATGAATGCACAAGGCTTGGAAAAGTAATTGGATTTTGTGAGACACTATTAAAAAGTTGTGGAAGACAGCATAGCCTACCGTGTGCAGGGAGGAAGACCGCATAGCCTACCGTGTGCAGGAAGAGCCACTGCTGTGGGGCCGGGGGGCAGCTGAGGGGCGACCCTCCCTCTGGCGTTCCGCACCTCCTCCAGCAGGAGCGCCAGAGGACCGAAGTCGTGCCTGCAGACCGGGCAGTCCACCATAAGGCCCTGGCCTATGAGCCCCTGGTGGTCCACCCACTGCTTAATGCAGCGGCGGTGGATGTTGCCACCACACCCGAACCTGCTACAAAGGAAAGCTCAGAATCAAGGATGGCAAAAACTAGAAACACATGCCTTGCGGTTGTATGCCTCAGCCAAAAAGTCCAAGTTTCAGTCTACATCAAGCACAAACACCTTGAAGCCCGCACGGTGCAGTGGTGTAGACATTCAGCCTTTATGGTACTTGAGGCAATGTTTGGGGGGGTACCTGAACATGGCATATAGTTTAAACATGGAAAATGTTCCGACCCCTAAGCCTAGCATGGCTCCAGACCGTCGAAGCCACGTCCACTCAGTTGTGAATTTCTGAATGAGATTATGAATTGACGATGCCGTTTGAATATCAGGCTAATAATTCCTCTCAAAACATCAAAATTGTGAGCTTTTTAGTTACAATTTAGAAGTTTATTTTAGTGAGCAGCCGCCCGGAATGGGCCTCCATATCCTACATGAAGTGTACTGAATCACAGTCTGACCGCGCTCCGGCACTCACCTGCAGTACGACAGCGGCTCCAGTGTGCCCAGCAGCCCCTCGGTGCAGATCGGACACACATCGTGGGCTTCGATGGCTCGCCTCGGCACAGCGCCGCGACCCGGACTTGGCGGTCTCGGGCTTCGCGGTCGCCGGCCTGGGCTCTGCTCTCGAGGGGGGCTTTGTGGTCTCGGCGATGTCGGGGCAGCGCCCGGGCCTCGCTGCGCCGCAGCCGCCACACGCAAGGGCGCAACGCGACCTGCCAGGGCCGCGTTGCCGGGGCCGCGTTTCCGAAGAATCGCCGATATTTGGCTTCCACAAAGCCCCCTCTGGAAGCAGTCTATAGAGCATAATCATTTTAAAGCAATCTCAATATTTATGTCAGTTCTTTGAAAATGACCAGCGCTGGTTGTTAGCGCAATTGTTTGGAGTAGATATAGCTCTGGGTTGGCTTACACGTCAAGCTCTGTAGTATGAGACAACTAAGTTTTGCAGTCATTAGTTTGCAGTTATTTAGTTTATCAGAGTTATCCATAACTCTAATCTCAAAATAGTCAAGTAAATGAACGCCTGCCAAACAGGTTTTAGTACATAGTTTGTAGTGATACAAAGCTGGTTGAAAATCTGTGACTGTTCCTTTAATTAACCAGACATATTTCAAGCAATTAACCCAAAGCCCCATGACTTTTACACATAGGAACAGGAAGTGCCAATGCTCTGGACTCTTAAAAATCTACTTTACAAAACTATTTCAGAAAATCAGAAAACTTATTGATCCGAGGGGAAATTGGGATCATCATGACACGATTACTGGATTTAAAATGGAAAAAAGTCTACAATTCATATATTCAACTTACAGCGGTCGTTGATCGGGAGTTGGAGTTCCCGCATCAAAACCCTGTAATGAAATGGAAAAGAGTTAGAAAGCCTTTCTAGCGTTGGGCTAATTTGATTGAAATAGATTGCGAGGCGTTTAGACTAGCAACTGCCATCTTAACAACCTAAAGCCATTAGATCTTCAGGCAAATATCACAGGTGGTTCTCTACTTAACCCCATGAAACTGTACACTTCCAACCAAGTGTGTGAAGAATGAGATTGGTTGGTTTGCTAAAAACATACTTCAATATCATCATATTGTGTCATACCAGCAGATGTGCTTGCATGGCTCAAGCTCCCGGAGGAACACAGGACAGGTACAGATGTGCGGGTCGCCCAAAGACACCTGTTAAGAAAATGCATCAATACAGGTATTTTATACGACCTGTTGAAAAAGTAGACTCAAAGCAACAAAACCTCATCTCCAAAAATCAAGATTTTTTGTATGGTATTTTGGTTAAATACCTATATGGTCTTGTGCTTAACAAAAAGTTTATGAAAACGGCCAACCTTGTGTTCAGCAAGAGGACCTTCACAAAACGGCACTACCGATATGAGCTATGGTGAGTTTTCTGACATTTGTAAAAATCATTCACTCTTCCAAAAAGTGGTGTTAATTTGTGAAGATTATCTTGATCAATACAAGGTTCAGTTTCAGAAGCTTGTTAACCAGAGCTTTTTCAGCCATTTAACCTGAAGCCATGACTTTTGAGATTAGGGAACCGGTATTGCCAACATCCTGGTCTCACGCAGGTCTTAGGACTCTTCCTGTGGTACTCAATGCAGCATGAAATGCAGAGTAATTACCCTGAAGGTCCTGTCCTGTGCCTGGTCTTTCAGGAGGAACGCTGTGGGGCCATAGTGTCGAACGATGAAGGCATTCAAGACTTGGGCTTCGTCTTGATGCCTTCTCAGTGCCTCGCTAGCAGCGTTCCTCCACATGGTCCTCCGGGACATCCTGTCCAGGCAGAATGAAGTCAAGTCATTATTTCATGATGACTTGAGTAGACTGCCAAAGTCACACCTTCCACATTCAGCATATGCACAGAGATTTCATTTTACCCATAGACAAGCGTTGTACTGAGTCCCAAGCAATGCAGACATCTTTAAAGTCATGAGATGCACTCGGACCAAAATTTAAAAAGTTAAGCCTACAAGACTTCCATTTTGGTCCAAGTGAAATGTTATGTTTCTCCTGATTCCATTCTAAATACACACTGTAGCTGAATCAGTTCATTTGACCAAGTAAAACTAAGCATTTGAAATCGCTGTGCATATGCTGAATACGGAAGAAGGCGTGACTTTGGCACTCTGAATTATTAAGCTGTCGTCTTCATTGTGAACAAAATGGTTAGTAAAGGATTTTTAATTGACGATATGTGCCTATGTGAAGTGTTCAGTAGAGCAGGATACTAGACATTTTTATTCATGTCAGTCATAACGTCACTCACATAGTTTGCTGCTTCTCCAGCTGAAAGTTATCCAGACAGGACCGGCTCTGCCTCTGTGAGCAAAGATTAGACTAGACAAAGAGTCTAGTCTTAATAGACCATATTAAAACAATTATCTTAGCATTATGAGCATTGGGCAGTGATTCAGTCAAACATGAAGGTTTGTAAATTAAACGGTAATCACCACAAGGCATGACAAACAAATGAAGACAATTATGTTGTTGTTCACACAAGCACAAACTCAATAGTGCTAGCCAGACAAACACATGCGCGGCCATTCTTTCCACAAAGGCAAAGATATAGAACATTCCTGAAAATATAAACAGGTGAAAGGACTTACACTACTGAAGTGACTTTTTGGAACACACACTCTGGGGAGGAAGAAACAAGGGGTAAGTCACATGTGTTAAGCAGTATAATCACTGGTGCATGGCTTGACTGAAAACAAGTATGGTGTAGTCTGGTGTAAACCACCAAAGTGGACTAGGCCTACCTGTTTGAGTGGTTGAGAGAGGAACTAGGCCTACCTGTTTCAGCGGTTGAGAGAGGGTCAGAGACAGAGTGTAGTCACAGCCAGCTTATGTAGGCTACAGCTGAGACCTGCACAGGTGTAGTCAACGAGCACTGATTACTCCTCGGCTGCCAAAGTCACACCCACTTCCAGGTTAAGCATACAAACCAGGGGCTTCATCCGCCATTCATTTTTCCATCTACATTTCGTAAAATGCTTATAAAAATAGTTTTACTTGGTCAAACCCAAACGGTTCAGCTGTAGAAGAGACAGATATGTGGCGTGATACTGAAGTATATAGGCCATAGGCTGACATGAAGTTGCCTGAAAAGCATGTTGCAGAATAGAAAATATTGAATACAGAGCCATATTCATTGCTTTTATAACTATTTCAATGCTTTTGGAAGAGTTATGTCATTTGTAACATGTATATCTAAATAAGTAGTGTTTAGAAGTTAAATTCCCAGTAAAAAGTCAAACTCTAACTGTTATGTGGGCAAAACATGCAGAGTGCCTGAATATTTCATAGAATTGTCTCATAAATGGTGCGTTTTAGTGTATTTTGATCAAATTTACAGTTACAGTTGTAGTCAAGGAGTATGGCAATAGCAGCATTATTATTTGTGGCATCTTGATATATATTGCCTTTTAAAATTAGATTATTCACTAGGCAAGGTTGAAAATATTGTTTTCACTTTATTGCATCTCCATTTACTCTGGAATAGTAATAGATGCAGGTTTACTTGCACGTGATTGATATTCCATAGATTCTCACATTTCAAACAAGACCAGACATAGGCCTGATGGTTGAGAAGCCACCCTGATTTATTTGGGGTATATGTTTGTCTAGGCAAGAGAACACCCCCAAAGCAGCCTGGGCTAATGAGGTTAAAATAACCTTACAATTTCATTAATTTATATTAATTATTGTGCTTGCTGACAAGCAAGGCACAATCTTGAAATCCCACATACTTATTATTATTATTTTTCTTATATCTGCCAAAAAGTTTGTCGCGTAATAACTCCCTCAATTTTTGCGCCACATAGACATGCCAGACCTCAAAATGACCGCCTCATTGAGGACATGTATGCTATGACTTTGCTAAGGGTTTGTGAAAGCAGTGTGGCCGCAATTCGCCATTAAGCGCCATTTTTTTCCCCATTGACTTGCATGGGGTTTGGAAAAATCTTGCAAAATCTTGCAGTAAATTAGCTGTAATTCAGAAACCATAACGACTACAGCTACCAAACTTGGTAGGGAGGTGCACGGAGGGGTCTTTTACTATCCCCGAAAAAATTGCACCAATTGACCATATGGTGGCGCTATAACAGCCCTCCTTACCTTTTGCTCGATAACTTTTGAACCGTAGGGTTTATCATCAAAATTCTTTTTTCCCTGGATTCCTTGGGTCCTCCCGCATCTACTCAACTAGGCCACGCCCATTTCCGTCTGACTAGATTTTCCGCCATTTTGCATTTTGTCCAAAACAGTTTTTTTGCCATTTCTCCTTGAAATGTTGTCCAATCTTCACCAAACCAACGCACACATCATGTTGGGAGTGTCCTGCACAACACTGATTTGGAAGTAAAAAAAAAAAACACACCATTGCGATATAATCCACTTCCAATCTTCTGTGGGTGGGGCCTATTTCACAAAAATCGTCCGATGCTAACCAAACTTGCTACAGGTGTGGAGGGATGTACTCTGAGCCTATATCAGAAGTATTTTGTCATTTAGCCTTTAGGGGGCGCTATAGCAGCATTCAGTGCCTGTCCCTTCTAAATGGTTTTATTTTGAAGGGCGGCAGGAAGTGCAGATTCATTCTCATTATGGCCAGCCTTCCTTCTTGTATGACACGCACGCACGCTATTCTACAGACAACAGACATACCTATACATGTATTACAAGTGTTATATCGCTCATGGTCTCACTCTCATACATTTTACATATTATCTTTTGAGCAGCTGCAGCTCTTCTCTGTTAAAAAACACATGCAAAAAGTGTACTGGAAGCAGGAATCTAGTGTGATTTCACCAGATAAATATAGCTTAACAGTAACTCTGAGCAGGAGTGTTGCATTCTGGGTACAGAGAATCATATAGACAAAAAAAAACATTAAAGTCCCTGGAAACCAGAAATATTTCTTTATTATTTAGCATTTTGAGTTCATCACATCACAGGATCCTATGTTAATAAGCCACCAGCCGAATTTGAACGATGATGAACGTCGCAAAGTATATAAATTTAGGTTTGACAGCCATGGCAAAACTCATGAGATTTCATTATTTTTTAGAGTGTACTTTCTCCCGCGGACTGTGTGGGCGTGTCCAGTCTACAGCAGGGAAATTTCTGTCTCTCGGAGAGCGCGAGAGAGAGGGGGGGAGGGAAACGGAGAAAGAAAGAAAGAGAGATGAGTGTCGGTGTGTGCACTGTGCACACACCGCGTGTGTGTGTGTGTGTGTGTGTGTGTGTGTGTGTGTGTGTGTGTTCGCGCGTTGCTCCGCGGCTCTGAGAGGAAGAGATCTCTGTCTGTTCTTTGCCCCCACAGCGTGTCTGTCTCCCACTCTGTGCTCTCTCTCTCTCTCTCTCTCTCTCTCTCTCTCTCCTCTCTCTCTCTCGGGACTAGTGAGAGAGAGAGAGAGAGAGAGAGAGAGAGAGAGAGAGAGAGAGAACAGCATAGCGCTCGACACAGCCTGGTGACGCAAAGTTACTCACACACACACACACACACACACACAGTAGGGCGAGTTGCGCGCGTGTACAAAGGTTATATAGAGCTTATGACGTCATAAGCTCCTGCATTTTAGCACCTCACGCACTGCTCTCTTCAATGAGGAAGTACTTTGTAGAATCTTGTAGAAAAGTGTCGATTTTAAGGCTTTGGGTTGAAAGTAATGTATAATAATTTCTGAGGCAGACAGTTACTAACACAAGACCCTAAATAACATAGTTAGAACGTTTTTGTGGATTTTGGTTTCCAGGGACTTTAAATTAGCTGTATCTCAGAAACCATATGAGGTACAGCTATGAAACTTGTTAGGGAGGTTCACAGAGGGGTCTTTTACTATCCACGAAATAATTGCACCAATTGACAAGATGGTGGTGCTATAACAGCCCTCTTTATGTTTTGGTTCATAACTTTTGAACCGTAGGGTCTATCATCAAACTTTTTTTTCCCCTGGATTGCTTGGGTCCTTCCGCATCTACTCATCTAGGCCACGCCCATTTTCGTATATCTACATTTCCCGCCATTTTGCATTTTGTCCAAAACTGTTTTTTTGCGATTCCTCCTTGAAATTTGGTCAAATCTTCACCAAACCAAAGCACACATCATGTGGGGACTGTCCTGCACAACACTGATTTGGAAGTTTTGGAAAAAAAACGCACCGTTGCGATATAATCCACTTCCAATCTTCTGTGGGTGGGGCCTATTTCACAAAGATTGTCCGATGCTAACCAAACTTGGCACAGGTGTGGACAGATGTACTCTGAGCCTATAGGAGAAATATTGTGTTGAAGGTGGGGACTGGGACTTTTCCACTGGGAAACACCCACGTCCCAGGTGTCTGGAAGGCAGCATTAGTCCCCCTAATTGCATGGGCAGGGACCTTGTAAGCCAGGCGGTGCATGGCGGGGACAGCAAGCACAATTACATTTTCGTTAGGAAATGTAGACCATCTAGTTCAGATTAATTTGCCCGTTAATTAATGGTGAATCCCCTTAAAATTAATTAAGAGAGTTATTAATGGAGGTGATCTCATTAACCTCCTTAAACTCTTCCAGATCCGGGGGATGCGGAAACTGTCTGTGCTAAAAATAATAATAATAAAAAAAAAAAAAAAAAATGAAAACCCAGGCATCATAGTAAATCAATGTGATGTGAGTTGTCTCACTATGTAACCACAAAAATAAAATCAACTAAAACCATATTAAAACCATCTTTCTATGGGCCAACGATAATAGTGCAACACAAACCAGAAACAAATTGCCAGATACAGGCGGTGAGATATGACGAGTCTCACACTGGATGACAAAACTGACCAGTATGGTTCTACCTGCTGGATGTGTTGGGCTCTTTCTAAGGATCTGTGCTTCACACTGGAGCATGAGATCTGTGAGGAAATGTTCTGTCAGGTGCAGGGATGTATTACCAAGCGGGCCTACCGGGCCCAGGCACAGGGGCCCAAGAGCTCAGGGGGCCCATAACCCAGAGCCTTTTCACAGGGCCACTGTGGGACTCTTGCCTGGGATGAACTGATCCCTTTACACCAGTGATATGCTATTCAAAATAGTTGTCCAAGTCTAGATGAGGGTAAAAACCCACCTATATTGTCTCCATACGTTGTAACTCTCTTCCACTCTTTTCCTCGTTATCTCTCTCATGATTAAAGTCCTAAATTCCCACATCGCCCTGCTGTAAATTATCCATGTTTTATACATTTTTGAAACATGTGGTGCAAAAGAAAAAGATGAGAGGAAGTAGGAAGGAGAGGGTGATAGCAAAGGCAAGTATGAATGGACGAGGGAGAGTTTCAAGCAGAAGTCATGAAATTAAAAAGCGGAAGGGTGGATGAGAAGAAGTAACAAAGAAAGGAGATTGTGTGGTAAATGAGTTGTGACACTTTGGGGCCTCTTCTCCTTCCTCTATCTGCTTTACATCATCCTCAGGATATTATGACACACACTGCCTGCCTGGGTGCACAGATAGCAAATGGACACGCACACGCACACACACAAACTCAACTCTCAAAGAGTCTCCATATCGTAGTTTCAGTTGGCTAGGTCTCACCCTGGCACACAACCAGGCAGTAAGACAAATCAACCCAGAAACTGTCTCTTAATGGTCACCTTGTATACATTAGTGACAAGGCATTACACCGGAAGTCGAATGGTTAAATAAGATTGCTTTATGTAAACCTGTATCACTGCGCGAAATACCCCAGAATCCGGAGTTAGTCTTGCCAGGATATGTCAAATTATGACCCATATATGAGGAAATCTGGGTTGGATACTCTCCGACCACAACATTTTACAATTTCATATCTGGAGCATATCTTAACTCCGAATGGGACCACTTGATACCATCAGAATATGGAGTTTAGATATTTTCCCGATATGACTGCTGTCATATTTTGAAAGCCAACCACATCACATGTCTGGTGACAGCATATGGCAGGATACTACCGAAATGCCTCGCCCTGTGTGTGTTCAAATCCGGGAAGCAATATACGTGTCATATCCGTAGCAGGAAACTTTGAGATAGTATTAATATCCTTATGTCGGACATTCAAAGATATGATGCAAATCTGATCAAATTGACTGTCGATACTCACGGTTTCTGACTCATGTCCGGAGCATATCTTAAGTCCGGATTGGGATCATTTTGACACCATCAGAATATGGAGCCCAAATGTTTTCTAGATATGACTGATGCCATATTTTGAAAGCCAAACACACCACATGTCTGGTGACAGCATATCACATGATACTACCGAAATGCCTCGTCCTGTGTGTGTTAAAATCCGGGAAGCAATATACGTGTCATATCTGTAGCAGGAAACTTTGAGATAGTATTAATATCCTTATGTCGGACATTCAAAGATATGATGCAAATCTGATCAAATTGACTGTCGATACTCATGGTTTATGACTCATGTCCGGAGCATATCTTAAGTCCGGATTGGGATCATTTTGACACCATCAGAATATGGAGTCCACATTTTTTCTAGATATGACTGATGCCATATTTTGAAAGCCAAACACACCACATGTCTGGTGACAGCATATGGCAGGATACTACCGAAATGCCTCGTCCTGTGTGTGCTAAAATCTGGGAAGCAATACGTCTCATATCCGTAGCAGGAAACTTTGAGATACTATTAATATCCTTATATCGGAAATTCAAAGATATGATTCAAATTTGATCAAATTGATTGTTGATATTCACAGTTTATGACTCATGTCCGGAGCATATCTTAAATCCAGAATCTGACCACTTTGACGCCAAGAGAATATGGAGTCCAAATTTTTTCCAGATATGACTGATGCCATATTTTGAAAGCCAAAACACACCACATGTCTGGTGACAGCATATCACATGATACTACCGAAATGCCTCGTCCTGTGTGTGTTAAATTCCGGGAAGCAATGTATGTGTCATATCCGTAGCAGGAAACGTTGAGATACTATTAATATCCTTACTCAGACATTCAAAGATATGATTCAAATCTGATCAAATTAAGTGTCGATACTCACAGCTTCTGACTCATGTCCGGAGCATATCTTAAATCCGGAATCTGACCACTTTGACACTACCAGAATATGGAGTCCAAATATTTTCCAGATATGACTGATGCCATATTTTGAAAGCCAAACACTAATGTATACACCACAGTATATCACATGATACTACCGAAATGCCTCGCCCTGTGTATATTAGAATCCAGTAAGCAATATACATGTCATATCCATAGCAGGAAACTTGATATACATGTAGTATCCATAGCAGAAAACTTTTAGATATGGTTAGAGTAATAGCCACATGTCTTGGATATTCTAGGATATGATTCAAATCTGATCAAAATTACTGTAAATACTCGCTGGTTATAACTCATCTTCGGAGTATCAACTTCCGGACTGGGAGCACTTTAAAATTTAGTCAATATATTGTTTTGGCAGTCACAATAGGACAGAATATCTTGTATAGAGATATAACTGTTATCTAATATCTATTCAGATGTATGTGTTGTCAGTTACAAGACTTGACAGATTATTATTAGAAAAATACTCTTTAAATTGTGTCTGATATATATTTTTTTCAACAAAATGCCCCAAATCTTTTCAAGTACACCTTCTACTCATTGAAAAATACATAATCTATGAATCTTCAAATATAATTATTTTATTAACGCAATTTGAACATCAAATTCAATTCAACGTGGCAGTTATGAAACATACAAAAACAGTCAGAGTTCAAAATAAAGTCACCGCCAGGGTTTGTGAGCATTTTCAGTGATTTCCATGACCCACAGAATATTTTCTTCTATGACTATTAGAACACCAAATATCCCAAAAGACAGAACAAAGCCTCTACTTCCATGAAAAAAAAACCAGTTTGTTTCTCCGTGCTTCCGTTCTTTAGTTATCGACACATGAATGTGGGTTGTTTTCACTGACACCGTGCGTCTCTCACCACAAAGCCGTGAAAACTGCCTTTTT
Source organism: Poromitra crassiceps (assembly GCF_964638095.1). Taxonomy (NCBI): domain Eukaryota; kingdom Metazoa; phylum Chordata; class Actinopteri; order Beryciformes; family Melamphaidae; genus Poromitra; species Poromitra crassiceps. The sequence continues at coordinate 113,885 of NW_028151978.1, forward strand.
GCACAGAGAGCGCACCGGGGTGGGTCACCCTCTCATCTTCTCTGTGAGAAGCTAGTGCTTCCTGCTACTTGATGTGTGGAGGTCTGGGAGCATATTAGATGGCTGAAATTTACACTATGTGAGGGTTTACAAATCGGATCACTGAGATTAACTATTAAAAAAAGAGAGGTTAGAATGTGTGAAGAACACTTCTCAACTGTGCTGTTTGTGAGATCTTGCAAATGAAAAATAATATTTTTAACATATCTACATACGATACATGAACAACAAGGAATGCTGGACAAAAACATATCCAACAATAACAAATAAAATAAAAAAGTTCCAAAAACAAAACATCCTCAACAGTCAAACAAACAAGCTCTTAGTTTTCCAACCCAGTCTAAAAGAAAATGTAAAATAGCAACGTTGGTCCACAGCCTAAAGAAGTTGCTATTTTACAATTTCGGCTCCCAAATTGTAAAATAGTAACTTTTTGGGTTCGGTTTTGAGACCCCCCTTCCGACTCCCAAAGGGAATCCTCTAACCTCTGACTGCTCTAACCTCTCCCAGACTATAACCCTAACCTCTCCCCAGACCCTAACCCTAAACTCTCCCACCCCTCAAAAACCTCCCACCCCTGTATAAACTCCCATTCAAAAAAGCTACCACTTTACAATTTGGGAGGCGAAATTCTAACGTTTTGTTTTGGTCAGTTTTGTTTTGGGTAGGTGGGAGATCCCTTCAAGGTCTCTGACCTCCACCTTCCGACCACTCTAACTTCCGACCTCAGTTACCCCTCTAACCTCAACCAGACCCTAGCCCTAAACCTAACCTCTTCCCAGACCATAACCTAACCTCGCCCACCCCTCAAAAACCTCCCACCCCCGTATGAACTGCCATTGAAAACAAGTTACCATTTTACAATTTTGGAGGCAAAATTCTAAAATTTCTAGCTGTGGACCAACACTGCTATTTTACCATTTTCCTTGAGACTGTGTTGATTTTTCAGCTGGAGCTTTCAGCTAGAGCACCCTCTTCCTCTGCCAGGTATGGCTGACTCCTGGATGCAGCAGGAGGTCCTCTGTTAGAATCTTGTCCAGAGGGGAGACGGTGATGAGTGGAGCGTGGCTCCACTCCCTTCCTCCTGTTCTCATCAAGGACCTTCTGGCAGGAGGTAACGATCGTGGTCAGACGTGGTGAGCGCCATTTTGGTGAGGAAAATATGTACCGTGACTTCTCCTCATCGCTTTCCTCATCACTCATCACATTTCCGTCAGCCCCTTTCAAGTATCTCAAGTCCTCTTGGCTCAGCACCTTCTCCCCAACTTTCACCCTCTTCTTAAAGAGCTATAAAGAGAGAGAAAAAACTGTGAGCTGCAGCAGTGGTCAAATTATGTTTTTATGCTGGCTTTGCAATGGCAAATCTACCAAATCTAAAGGAGCATTTCTTTCCATCCAGCACAAATTATAGTCTGGTAAGTCGGCACTAGTACCATTTTAAAGGTCCCATTCCGTGCAAAAGCTGTTTTTACTTGTAAATGCATATATACTGCTGTCAGCCCTCCCTGTAATGAGTGGTCACACGTTCAGAACTGCCACAGTTGGATTTGTCCCTATCCAGCGTCCCCCTGCAGTCTCCTCCAAGCCACACCCCCAAACGCGTCGTTTGCCCAGAGAGGAATCTGGAGAGAATATCGACGTCACTAGCTTCCTCCTGCATACTCGGGTCCCTCTCACACAAGCTACCTGCACCATTTAGTCTATAGCCACAAAATTAACACTTCTAGCTGGAGCGACGCCAACTGTACGTGATCCAGCAACTGCAGAGGTGCATTCGGTAAGTCTAGGCATTTTGAGATGTCCTCTTTAGCGTAGTACCGTTTAGTTAACGATAACTCGCAACCTAGCGTGCTGGTCCACAGACGCTAATCTGATTGGCCGCTGGGAGCCTGGGGCGGGCTCTCCCTCAGCGGCCAATGGGAACTGTTAGTTCTGAATATATTATAGAAACAGGCCGTTCTTGGGAAGCGACCAGATGAGGAAGTGAGAACTCCGTCACAACAAACGGGTTTGCTATATTTTCGACAGATTAATCCAGAATCATGTTTTATGGACCAGAGACACACGTTTTTAAGAGGTTACAGCTGCACGAATTGGGACCTTTAATACCTGTACATTTTACTGCGCTCTTTTTGCTTGATAGAGACAGAAAAAATATATATATTATGACTGTAATGGGACTGTCATATCAGCGCCTAAATTGGCTTCACACAGAGTCAAACACAATGTATAGACTAAATTCCAATGAAATTTAAATTGAATTAATGGTGTTAAACTTCTCCAATCTCCAGTTGGTTTATCCTGCCATCCCTATTCTGCACACACTGACTGCATAGTGCAGCATTAGGTACTGAGGCTATTTGGAAATGCAAGGTAGGAGAAGGAGAGCCAGCACACAAAAATGTCCTTTTGTTGGGTTTATTCCAGCTTAACACCAGGTACAGCACACGGACGTTTAAGCCTAACGGCCTTCTTCAGCGTGTTGCTGTGTCAGGCGGAAATGACGTTTAAATACACTGAGACCGGAAGTCCATTCAATAAACGAAATATCAAAATTCATATATAAATGCATATATAAAGGCCTGGTTCTGCTCTCCCACACAGTGGGGCTGACCAGACTATTGTTATTTATATATGCATACATTGTTGTATGTAGACATTTTCTTTGATAATGGAACGTGCGTGTTGTGTATTGCTTGGTTCTTGAATTCTTTATATACTGTAACTGAATTTTGATATTTCGTTTATTTAATGGACTTCCGGTCTCAGTGTATTTAAACGTCATTTCCACCTGACACAGCAACACGCTGAAGAAGGCTGTTAGGCTGAAACGTCCGTGTGCTGTACCTGGTGTTAAGCTGGAATAAACCCAACAAAAGGACATTTTTGTGTGCTGGCTCTCCTTCTCCTACCAAGTATCTCCTGTGCCGTGCACCGAAACTTTAAAAACACCGGTGAGTGTGCTCGCTACTGGCTTATTGCCAGTTTGTTTGGACATATTTGGAAATGCAAAACTGATCCGTGCAGTTAACTAGCCATCATGTAACCAGGTTAAATTATGTTAACATTAGTGGCTCTCTCCAGTCCTGCTACAGCGCCAAAATAAAGTGTGTAAATAGGTTTGGCTTACCAAAACTACATTCGTGGAATTAGGCATTTTAATTGATAACCATGTGGCAATGCATTGAATTGAGATTCAATATAGATTTGTGGCTTCCACGGGAAGATATACTCACCCTATCACGCCGGCTTGTAAGGAGCTTTCTCCGCATAACGGCCTCCTTGGTTGTTCCCTCCTGCAGCTTTGCCTGGCTCTTCAGGTTTTCATAAGCCCTGTTGCAGGCTTCTGGAAATAGATAATAAAACAAAATTGACAAATTATCGGTGACAGTAGAGTGTTTAGTTTTTAACTTGTCACTTAGACTTTCAGAATTAAGGGTGTATTCACACCTCTAGGTTGCTTGCTTTGTGTTCAATTTGGGTACTTAATTGATACAATTGTTGCATTTGTGCGTGGGTTCGTTTGTGTTCACACAGCCACAATGAAACGGTCCAAATAGTATTGCCAAGCCTCCTGGATTGGCCAGGAGACACTCCGATAGGCCAATAGCCTCTCGGAATAGAAAAGATAATTCCCCAAGATTTTATGATTATAAGAATGCGTTCTGTTAGACCTACATTGTAGTCTACATCGGGTGTGCGCCGTGCGAGGAGAGAGAGAGAAAGTTATTTATTTATTTACTTAGGCTATCGGGTAATTTGGAGATATAAGATCAAAGACCCTCGCAACTTCTGCTATTACTATCACAAAGACTTCAGAGAATTATGAATAATAAACACCTGTCCTGTCAGGAATAAAATATTAATAATATAATAATAATAATTTAATAATAGCCTACGGACATTTTGAGGAAGACATGCAATCAGTCTGATTGTTCCAGACAATCTTATCACAAAGAAGGCTGGCTCTGATTACCACGACTTGTTTTCATTTGGAGACCAGAGGTAAGTTGCCGTTCGTCGAGTTCAAACATGATGTTGCAAAAATCCCCCAAAGTTTATCCATGCAAACGCTAGTTTCACAAGCATTCAACTATTAAAATGTCTCGCAACTGATGATTTCTCATCCTGATTGCGTATAGAGCATTTGTGTTCAGATTCTGGTTTTTAACTAGCGTTTTGTTTTGCCTACATAGTATAAATTACATGGGCATTTCAACAGGTAAACAACATATCTAGTGTTACATGTGATTCTGCCTCTGACCTTAATGTTCACACCAGAACTCGGATGCGTGAAATGATTACCTTTGAGCATGGCATAACAATGTCCCAATTATAGCAAGGAAAATTACCAGAAGGAATAGAACGAGAAACAAAGAAAGTGAGTGGGTCTCTTGGGCAGATCTGACTTTACTAAAATATCTCTTAAATTGGAGGACCTCTTATAAAAGTATCTGGGTGAAGTTTGAAAAGCATTAGATGTGAAAGTCACTTTCCAGTATGTGCCAATATCTACTCAATACTTCTTTGACTGACTTAGATAGGCTATAGGACTATAGGTGGACACAAATGCTAGGCCCTGAGAAGAGGTGTCTCTGGAATTAGATTTAAGTAAATCATACTGCTGCACTTGTCGTACTCTGTTGAGATGGTTCTCCAGTAAATCATCCCCATATCCCCTCGACTTAAAATTAACACCAAGATTTTTAGCATATAACTCAAAAGAATCACAAATACGTTTAATCCTCAATAATTGACTTATGGTAGACTTCTCTTTAATGCTGGAGAATGAAAACTTTTGAATTGTAAAAAAGTATTTATATCGGTTTCCTTTCTGTAAACCTCAGTATGTGTACAGAGGATCCATGTTTCTTCATCCAAAACATCCAAGAAAGAAATCTGTTCCAAATCATAACATAATGTAAACTTAATTGATTCCTTTCTTGAGTTAAAAAAAGCATGAAATAGTTTTATTTCTTCAGCATTACCACTCCAAATAAAAAATAGATTGTCTATGTATCTCCAATAGCTTTTAAAGGGATAGTTCTGTTTGTTTGAAGTTGGGTCCTATGTATTGCAACCATTTTAGGGCATCCTCGTCCGTCAGAGTATAGGCTATCGTTCCTCAGTCTAAAGCGTTGTCAGTTGTCATGTCTCCTATAGTAAACCGTCGAGTGTGCTCTGAAACACCTTCAGTCCTCACACGAAAACGCTGTCATTCCTCCTGCCTCACTTATCACTCAAACTAGCTGTCAGGCATCACTCCTCACGTCTCACACAAAAACGTTGTCGATCCTCCTGCAGACTAGCTGTCAGGCATCACTCAAACTAGCTGTCAGTCATCACATGAAAACGCTGTCATTCGTTGTTTTTGGTTGTTCTTCCGTGTAGAATGCCTCTGTGAAATGAGCAACAATTTCTTACAACTTCACTTTCGGTTGAGTGATTTTGCCTTCAAAATAAAAGCGTGTTGTTTTTTTTACAATAGATTAAAGTAGTAATCCATGAGACCCAACATAATTAATTAATCTGTTGGGTCTCATGGATTACTACTTTAATCTATTGTAAATAAAAGAAAACAGGCTTTTATTTTGAAGGCAAAATCACTCAACCGAAAGTGAAGTTGTAAGAAATTGTTGCTCATTTCACAGAGGCATTATTGCGGTTTCCCCATCACACGGAAGAACAACCAAAAACAAAGAATGACAGCGTTTTCATGTGATGACTGACAGCTAGTTTGAGTGATGCCTGACAGCTAGTCTGCAGGAGGATCGATAACGTTTTTGTGTGAGACGTGAGGAGTGATGCCTGACAGCTAGTTTGAGTGATAAGTGAGGCAGGAGGAATGACAGCGTTTTCGTGTGAGGACTGAAGGTGTTTCAGAGCACACTCGATGATTTACTATAGGAGACATGACAACTGACAACGCTTTAGACTGAGGAACGATAGCCTATACTCTGACGGACGAGGATGCCCTAAAATAGTTGCCGTACCTATGAGGTACTCTCATACAGTCAGTGCACTGGGTACAGCACTCTGGATGCATGCTGCAGCTGGAGTGCAGTTCTCCTATCTCGGATGCATCGAGAGTGCTTTACCCAGTGCACTGACTGTATGAGAGTACCTCATAGGACCCAACTTCAAACAAACAGAACTATCCCTTTAATAAACTTAGAATAGGGATTATCATTATAAATAAAATTGAATTCAAATTATCCCATAAACAGAATTTGCATAATTTGGAGCCACCGGTGAGCCCATAGCTGAGTCCCGATGTTGAAGGTAGTATTGATCCTGAAACTTAAAATAATTCTTAGTCAAAACTTAATTTGTTAAAGATAACAGAAACTCAGAGGAGGGATGTGATTCAGTTCTTTGATTCCAAAAATAATGCGTGGCTTCCAAGCCATCTTTATGGGGTATGCTGGGATATAAACTAGCAACATCCATAGTACAAAGAAGATCATGACACACGACACTCTGTCAACTTAATCAGAAACTATGTAGTGTCTTTGAGATGTGAGGGTAATGCATAGACCAAGTCTTTGATATATTGTATCGAATGTCAAATATTGTGATATTTTATTATACAAAATCTCAAGTGTATGCAACATTTCTGGCAGGTTTTTATGACACTGTGGTCAGTCTGTCTGCTTGATAATCAAATTTTGCTGCAATACAAATGATTGAAGTGAGATGGACAGACTGGAAACTTTATTTAATTAGATAAAACAGATCTTCAAAAAGCCATTTTCCTTTGGGGACATAATTTGCAGTTGAAAAAAGGTAATAAATCATAATATATTGCAATATCGCAATACTCAATATATCGCAATACTAGCATATTGCAATATCGCAATACTATCGTATCGTGACAAACGGCTTGATGCTCAGAACAATAGAGGTAGTGTGTGGACAATAGGTGCAAACGAAGTGCCGAACCATCAAATACGAGGTAATGTAGACATGGCCTAGGCAAGGCAAATAAATTTAGTAACCAGTAAAAGAAGGAATAAAGAAGAAAATTATAAAATAAATTTAGTGCCAGATCTGTATATATTTCTATTTTTTCTGTTCTGGAAAAATGACTGAAAAAATAATTTAAATAACCATTGGTTTTGGCCTTGGTGCCCTACATTTTGGCCATGATGCCCCAATAAATAGGTATTGTAAATTTGTATCTATCAAAGGCCAAAGTGGCCTTGCACTAAAAATTACTTAATTCCACGGATTTCAATTTGTAACCGCTCCACCATGTGGTGGGTTATTAAGGAGAAGATAAAAAACACCATCTCTCCTTTGAATAAATGCATTCAAAGAAGAGTGCTGTTCAGATTTCAAAGTGGTACTGTTGATCAAATTAAAACAGCTTCGATAGCAGCGTCTATCTCGTCTGGTGGCTGCTGCCACTGTTGTTATTACTCCTCGGCACACTTGACAAAAACATGACCACAGCATTACTGGTCATGCTTAGTGTTGCACTGTTTATTGATGCTGATTGGATAATTGTTAGTCCCCCTCAGCACTCATTGGACAAGTTGTTTCTGATGGCACGATGCCAGAGCAGAAGCAGCAAAAACTCAACACAGTGGAGGGTGAATTCGAAGGTCTGGATTCCTTCAACTTAAACTTGGCTCTGATCAACACAATTACACTGATCTTACCAGTACAAGATCTGCATGTATCTCTCTCTGCATACAGCAGATAGTAGGGTTAACAAAATGTTATCCCAACACCCCCCCCCCCCCCCCCCAATACTTACTTCTCATGAGCTGGATACTCCACAACTGCCCCTGCCCCATGTCAGTGATTGTCTGGATGACAGCTTTTGTCACCAGCTCGTTATGCGTTGTCCTGAACCTGGAAGCATAAGCATTGGCACTATTGGTAACAAATCATCTCACCATTCATTTAATCCAATAAATACATTTTTAGATCCCAATTCAAAGGTTTTATCAAAAAGTATTGCTTATGAGCTAACAGAAAATGAGAGTGATAATACGGGACAAAATAGACTATCAAATGAGTCTGACAGGGCGTTCACACCAAGCAACACTCAAGCAACGGTGAAGCCACAAGTTTCTTTTCGGCGTCCTTGTTAGCAGGCGAGGCCGTAAAAAACAGCTGCGCGCGTGCCACACTGAAACGATCGTTCAGGATTCAGTTCTATTTTCCAAGCGTGAAGCATGAAGCTGCCAGGCAGGAAGTCAATGAAAATTGTGGGCGGGGGGTCAATGTGCGCCGAGCGAGGCACAGAGGAACAGAGAGTGCTTCTTGTGTGATATGTTTAGTGTGAGCATAGCTTCAACGTGGCTTTAGCTTCAGCTCTGCTTCTGTTAAGCACCTGGTGTAATCCTGATTACTTGAGTCCGACTCTGAGTCCGGAGTTACTGAGCATGAGCCTGAACCCACATCTAGGTGAACACATGTATCTGCCCTTGCACGAAAATTATTGAATAATGTCAGGATATTAATATAGCTATACATATCTTATGGCAAATTATTAGGGCATATTAAAGAGAAACAAAAAACTGTCTTTATTAATTAGCAAGTCCGAGTCCTCGTCTCCAACTTCCAAGTCCAAATGCATGAATGCTCGAGTCCAAGTCCAAGTCATCAGTTCTCAAGTCCAAGTCAAGTCATGAGTCCTGAAAATGCGTCCAGGACTCAGATTCAACTACAACAGTGAAGGAAATACAGAGTGTGGGCCATAACAAATGTATGTGATAATCTGTCCCAATATTGGCAAATATGCAAAACAGGATTTGCCATAACATACTTGTCAGTTTGCTGGACTCTCCACTGAAGCTGTTCACCCAGGCTTCTGTGGGTTTGACGGACCAGGGTCTGCAAATGGCATACATTTGAAACGTAAATGTAATAATGAAGCCGAATTTAGTTTGGAACCCCAAACAATGACATCTTCTAAACATTACACACTCTGATTGGACCCTGCTTGCTAATTTCCACAGTAACAGACGATTCAGTTGCACAGATAAGCAGAATAATTGAAGTATATAACCTATCCTAACATACTTAACATTAAATTACTTCTTCCAATTTAATTAGAACAATACATACATCATTAGCAATATTACACAGCGGTAAACCTACTGGCAAATACACTATATGAAACAAATAAATTAGTCTGCATTCATAACTTGATGTGTGTTTCAGCAGCAGGCAGGAAGATTGGTGGACAGACAGCCTTCTTTCATGTGTAGCCCAATTATTTTTTAAATTTCATTATAAAGTGTATTTTTACATTTAAAAAAATTAAACAATAATTATACTATTTTCATTTGCACTTTTTTCTGTACAAGAACCAGGTTAAATAGGGTTACAGCTTTCAGTGTCTTACATATGCATGTGAACAAAACTTCAGACACAATATGATTATCAAGTTATGTGAAGCGATTAATAGCATGGTATGATTATTTATATTGTATATATATTATAATATGCACTATTAGTTAATTGTATTGTACATAATATTACTCTGTAAATATGCAAATTGGTATACATACTATTAATGGTATATTATTAATAATTAATAATTTATACACTAGAACTATAAATTATATTTATTATGCAAGGTATGAATGTATTTGTATGTATATATATATATATATATATATATATTTGTATATATGTGTGTATGAACATAATATATGGTTTATTGAGAATGTAAATAGTATAAAAGTGGAAGTCAATTGATTAAGAATGTGAACTGTGGACTGGGGGTATAATAAGTACAGTGTACTTCATCCTACTCCTTTTCGGACCTCGTTGCTGTCACGTATTCTGATTATTATTGTTTATTTTTTTATTTAATTTTTCGTTTTATTTTCTTTTTTTTTCACTTATAAATATATATATTTTGTAATATTGATACTACTTGTGTATATTACTATTTCTTTTTTTTTGAAAGTCCGAAATAAAGCTTTCATTCATTCATCAATTGATCATAGACACTGATAATGGCCACACTTACCGACAGCTCAAGAGGCACCTTTGTGCTGCTTCCCCCAATGCCGCTGCCAGTTCCCACCTTCTCGATTATGTCATCTATCTTTTCATTGATGCCATCTACTTTTTGATTTAGAAGCCTGATTTCCCTAAAAGGGGAGCACAACACACATTACATGTCATAGTTATAAAAATCGCAAAATAAAAATATATTTACAATTGGAAAACTAGTTACTACAAGTGTAGATAAAACCATGTGTTTCACAGGCATAAAATGGACGTGGAGCCTCGCTCCACACTGCCCAGTTGTCGTCATTTTGCAGTTGTGTCCCTGAAATCTACAACGTTGGACTGAAAGACAGTTCAGTTATTTGTTTATAATGAAGATTTATTTGTTTCCCTGTCAAATAAATCGGTATGGGTATATATTGGTATCAGTCTGATTGTTCATTTCAAAAATTGGTGATCGGTATTGGCCCAGAATTTAGCAATCAGTGCATCCCTAGTATTAATATGAACTAACTGTATAACTTCCAAAATGGTCCCATCTTGAACAATGTAATAGCAACTATAGTTGGAATGCAACCAACATCTCTCAAACAATACTCATTCAGTTTACTGCCACAGAAAATAAGTTAAATTACAAGCTCCTCTCCCTTCTCAATTTCATTTTCCAATAGTTGTCTTAGTATAATCAATCTTGCCTTTATGATCGCTGTTGCAGTAACATAAAAATTCACTGATTACTCCGTGCTGATTATTACGCGCCCGCGCACGCGCGCGCACATACACACACACAGCTATGGCAAGGAGAAGGCGGGTAACAAACTATAGCTATCGAACGCATCAAGCCAAACACGCACGCACGCGCGCAGACACACACACACACACACACACACACACACACACACACACACACACACACTCACACTATGGCAAGGGGAACAAACTATAGCTATCAAACGCATCTCCTTGACACCAAGAGGCAAGCCCAAATGCCATTTCACCTTATATGGTAGAAGAAGCACATCTACAGTATAATACATTAGCAAATCAAGCAAGTAGAAAATCCATCCTAACTATAGGATGATTGGCGCGCGCGCTCTCTCTGTCTCTCTCTCTCTCACACACACACACACAACCGATAGTTTGGCGCTAAATTAGACCGCCATAAAGTTTGGCGCAAAATTAGCTAATGCAACTGGTCACACTGCAGCTTAACTTTAGCCTCCAACAAGACATGGAAACCCCTCTTTGTTTGGGTCGAGTTAGCTAACGTTATATTTACAGGCCAATGGGAGATGGAGCTAGTTTGAAGCTCACATTAGCCAACCTCAGTTACCATTCAACATAGCAGAATCAATCAGCTATAGCCTTACATCTTGTGAACACGCAAGCAAACACAGAAAAACACATGTATTGTACGAAATTAGCAATACCTCCATATATCGCCGAGGGTGACATGGCCCAATTCTGCCTCCTCGGATGACCCGCGGCGACCGGCTGGCTGTGCTGTGCGCTCCCGGGAGTGTGTGGGTCGGTCTCGGGCTCGGGGCCGTCGCGCAGGTGTCTGGCTTGAGCTAGCCTCAGCCTGGCTTGAGGGCGGCGATGGAGACCTGGTAGGAGATCTAGGAGTCCTCTGTCGTTGTCTTTTCCTCCCTCGCAATGGAGATAACCTGGCAGTGGCAGTCGCTCTACCGGGCCTCTCTTGGGATGAGTGAGGCATATTTGCTGGATGTCTAGATGCGCGCCAAGCGACTGTCCGCTTCAGAATCTAAAGGCTTTGTGACAAGACTCTGATCTCATGGGCGGAACTTGTCAGAATCCAGCCAATCACAATTACAGACGTCATCTAAAGAAAACAAACTACCAATCATGTTGCGCACATTGACGCGCTCAATTCCTCCAAAGGGATTAAAATGTATTATATGTATTAAATATGTAAATTATTATTATATTATTATTATTATTATATTATATATATATATTATATTATTATATTAAATATGTATTAAAAAAAGAAAAAGTTTGTGTAACTGTAGCCATCCTGATTAGTTCACGTGACCAGATGAGGACTGTACCAAAACAAATAAATAAATGTGTTTTTGACTTGTTAGAACTCAAATGTATGTAAATTCACCCAGGTAAAAAAATAAAATAAAAATATACTATTTTCACAGCTAACAGGTCAGATCAAGATTATATTGATATTGTGATATGAGTACACATCATTTTGTCTTTTTCAGGTTTAAAAAGGCTGCATTACAATAAAGTGCTACTAAAAGCAAAGCTCACAAAATAAACTATTCCATTAAATTTGTGTCACATAATTAAAACAATTGACTGGTGACAAGTTGTAGCTACATGATGTAATCATACAATTATCATCAAGTTATTGAAAATTAGTAATGTTACAGTTAATAGTTACTTAAAAAGTAATTGAGTTGAACATACCTATAACTACTTCATAACCTACAAAAAAAACTCTATCCTTACAAAAGCTAACAGAGCCCTGCTCTGCACTCTCCTGCTCAATAATCTATCATTTAATGTGATTTCCTGCACCCCTGAGTGCATGTTCACACCATACGCCAATCCCATGCCAATCCCACGTCAAAGCCACACAGTTTCATTTCAGAGTCCTTGTAAACAGGCAAGTCTGTTCACACCAGCTGCACGCCACGCTGAAGCCACGCTGTGCCATGCCAATGCCCCGCTGAACAGAGAGATTCAGCTTCTGTTCTATTTTCCAAGCGTGACGTGTGAAGCTTGAAACTGCAAGGCATGAATTGAATGGAAGTTGTGGGTGGGTTCAAGGCATGCCGAGTGAGGCGCTGAAGAGACTCCTGGCGTGACCGGTTAGGCGTCAGATCAGCTTGAGCCTGCCTCAAGCTTCAGTTCTGCCTATGGTGTGAACAAAGACTTACTCAGGCATTTATGACATACACAACATACATGACATCATGACATTTATCGCATAGGGCCCTAATACAATACATACATGACATACAGCATGACCTACATGACATACAGGTATATAGTACTGGTGAGGTCTCCAGACCATATTTCAAGCAGAAGGCCACTCACGCATAATCCGATCATCCCCTGATGACAGTCAAGTTCTAGCATAACGTGGTCAGTCAAAAGTCCTAGTATGACGTCTGCTATGACGTCAAATATGACGTCAGTTAATCCTCATATATATAGCAAGGGTTCTACGTCACCTCTCTCTCTCTGGCCGATCATAGCAGCAGCAGCTCACGGCAGTCCATCCCCCTTGAAGCAGGCCTCCGAAGCGTTGTTTTGCTCCACATCTGCAGACCGAATCAGCATCCTCAAGCCTTCTCCACCCGTGGATATTCACCGCAGATTTCAACGCTCCCCACTCCATTCTGGTATGTCGAGTTCCGAGTCAGAGCTGTCCATGGATAGCGACGACAGCTTAGACATCGCTTCCCTGTTCCGGACCGGCCACGGAGCGTACCTGCTTTCCGAGGCTTCTGATGAAGACGCTGGCGAAGCGGCTGGACCACAGGCTGCTAGCATAGCCCCGACGAGAAGGCCCAGCGCGTGTTCCCATGGCACGGGGCGCGCCACTGCGACGGCCCGTGGACGCCCAAGAACGCGTGCGAGCGTGCCGGAAGGAGAGGCCGCTCGGCGCGGACGCGCGAGAGGCCGCGGGCGAAGACCAGTAGAGGCAGCCGCCCCGAGAGCTGGGAGCCGCCGGGGAAACGCAGGCCGCGGGGCCGCCGCGAGACGCCTCGTCCTTCCTGGTCGCACTGACCTCCAGGCCGCCGCCCCGGAAGCAGAAGCGGCCCCATTCGTAGCTCCGCCGAGCCGACAGGGGTCGTCAAGAGCCATCCTGCTGTCCCTGCTAGATGCGAGCAGATCAGTAGAAGCCCGTCTGAGCGCCCTGGAACCCCCCCCCCCCCATTCCCCCCCACGTTCGCAGCAGCCCAGCTGGCGCAGCAGCCGATCCTACCCCCGCCCATGCAGCAAGCCGACGTGCTCCTCACCACCACCCAACCCGCCCAGATGAACACTCTGGCGTCCGCCATGCCTGCCATCCCATTCGGTATGTCTTTTGTTTCTCCCTGTGCCAATATTTCGCCCAGGCTAAGGTCCAACATTTTAAAGGGCAGAGACATTAACTTAGTTAGCATACTCCTGCCATCTCCCCAGTGTAAAAGGAAGGCCACGGGTGACCCAGAGGGCCCTGTTTATTTAAAGTCGTCCGACCCCCGCCTGCCCAAAGACCTTTCCCTATGTGACTTCCTGAACACGTTTGGCGTCTACCGTGATATGATCTGCGAAGTGTACCCAGAGCGCCGCCATGAGCTAGACAAATATCTAGCGCTAATAGGGGACCTCTACTCCAGCCACGGTAAACTATTTTACCAATATCATAAAGCATTCTCCGCTAAAGCCGCCCTGATGATCACTCGGGCAAATAGGCGGCTTGACTGGTCCATCATGGACATGCAAATATTGACAGATAAGGCACATGAGACAGACAGACAGACAGACGGTAGGTCAGGTAGACAGTCAGGTAGACAGGCAGTCAGTCTGAAAGACAGACAGACAGTGAGACAGTCAGGCAGACAGTGAGACAGACAGACGGTCGGCCAGTCAGTCAGGTAGACAGTCAGTCTGACAGAGAGTCAGTCAGTCAGTGACAGACAGACATCAGTCAGTCAGTCAGGTAGACAGACAGTGAAACACACAGTCAGTTCAGACACTGACAGACAGTCAGGTAGACAGGCAGACAGTGAGACAGACAGACGGTAGGTCAGGTAGACAGTCAGGTAGACAGGCAGTCAGTCTGAAAGACAGACAGACAGTGAGACAGTCAGGCAGACAGTGAGACAGACAGACGGTCGGTCAGTCAGTCAGGTAGACAGTCAGTCTGACAGAGAGTCAGTCAGTCAGTCAGTGACAGACAGACATCAGTCAGTCAGGTAGACAGACAGTGAAACACACAGTCAGTTCAGACACTGACAGACAGTCAGGTAGACAGGCAGACAGTGAGACAGACAGACAGACAGACAGACGGTAGGTCAGGTAGACAGTCAGGTAGACAGGCAGTCAGTCTGAAAGACAGACAGACAGTGAGACAGGGATACTGTAGCCTACTTACGATCAGATTTTTTTTAGTCGCGCACAATCACAAACCTTTGGCAGGTGCAAGCCGAGAAGAGGTCAACATTCAAACAGCACACTGTAACAATAAATAGCAATATTTTGCAAAAACTGCTTTAATAGTAAAATGGTAGGCTACGAGCGTTTTCTGGTTTTTCCCTTTGTCAGTATAAACGAAATATCAAACTGGTGAAACGTACCTTGGTCCTTAACCTTACCTTGAAGGAGTACAATCATGTTCCAAGCTCAAACATTAATTAATCACATTGAACACATGAGATCGAGTTTAGTATATCCGTGAGAGGCAAGTTCCCGTTTTTTCAGTGTACATGTGAAACACACAGTCAGTTCAGACACTGGCAGACAGTCAGGTAGACAGGCAGACAGTGAGACAGACAGACAGACAGACAGACAGACAGACGGTAGGTCAGGTAGACAGTCAGGTAGACAGGCAGTCAGTCTGAAAGACACACAGACAGTGAGACAGTCAGGCAGACAGTGAGACAGACAGACAGTCGGTCAGTCAGTCAGTCAGGTAGACAGTCAGTCTGACAGAGAGTCAGTCAGTCAGTGACAGACAGACATCAGTCAGTCAGGTAGACAGACAGTGAAACACACAGTCAGTTCAGACACTGGCAGACAGTCAGGTAGACAGGCAGACAGTGAGACAGACAGACAGACAGACAGACGGTAGGTCAGGTAGACAGTCAGGTAGACAGGCAGTCAGTCTGAAAGACAGACAGACAGTGAGACAGTCAGGCAGACAGTGAGACAGACAGACAGTCGGTCAGTCAGTCAGGTAGACAGTCAGTCTGACAGAGAGTCAGTCAGTCAGTGACAGACAGACATCAGTCAGTCAGTCAGTCAGTCAGGTAGACAGACAGTGAAACACACAGTCAGTTCAGACACTGGCAGACAGTCAGGTAGACAGGCAGACAGTGAGACAGACAGACAGACAGACAGACGGTAGGTCAGGTAGACAGTCAGGTAGACAGGCAGTCAGTCTGAAAGACAGACAGACAGTGAGACAGTCAGGCAGACAGTGAGACAGACAGACAGTCGGTCAGTCAGTCAGTCAGGTAGACAGTCAGTCTGACAGAGAGTCAGTCAGTCAGTGACAGACAGACATCAGTCAGTCAGTCAGTCAGGTAGACAGACAGTGAAACACACAGTCAGTTCAGACACTGGCAGACAGTCAGGTAGACAGGCAGACAGTGAGACAGACAGAAAGACAGACAGACAGACAGACGGTAGGTCAGGTAGACAGTCAGGTAGACAGGCAGTCAGTCTGAAAGACAGACAGACAGTGAGACAGTCAGGCAGACAGTGAGACAGACAGACAGTCGGTCAGTCAGTCAGGTAGACAGTCAGTCTGACAGAGAGTCAGTCAGTCAGTGACAGACAGACATCAGTCAGTCAGGTAGACAGACAGTGAAACACACAGTCAGTTCAGACACTGACAGACAGTCAGGTAGACAGGCAGACAGTGAGACAGACAGACAGACAGACGGTAGGTCAGGTAGACAGTCAGGTAGACAGGCAGTCAGTCTGAACGACAGACAGACAGTGAGAGAGGGATACTGTAGCCTACTTACGATCAGATTTTTTTTTTCACAAACCTTTGGCAGGTGCAAGCCCAGAAGAGGTCAACATTCAAACCGGTAAAACGTACCTTGGTCCCCCTCCTTCCCCTGGTGACAGACAGCTGAGAGAGAGCCTGCATGGCCCTGCTGGGGATAGTCACCCTGGCAGAGTTTAAAGAGCTCAGCCAGGCTCAGCTCTCCAGCACCAGGTGGAAAATAAGAATGTGCACACACAGATGTCTCAGATGAACAGGTCTGGCTGTCCTCTGTCCATACAGAATAGTTAATTGATGTTCAGATGTTTAGACAGACTGGCAGACAAGACAGGCAGACAGAAAGACAGACAGATGTCTATTTAGAATATTCATATGTTTACAATATACAATAGTTCACTTTTTGTTGTTCTTCTGTTGTATCAGTAATTGAAGCTAGCCCTTTCAAAGTTGCTGGACACGTAGGAGACAGTCTAAAGCCTACTCTCAGCAAAGGGTAGGCTAATCGGAGCTACGCTGAGCGAGCTGTGGTCCCGCAGAGTTGAAAAAAATCAGAAAACGCACGAAATTACGAAATCCAGCAAAATGTACATCTCTTTTTGGGCCAGGGACACAGTTCCACTCAACCTGGAGCCGTAATTTTGGCTACAGTGTATGTTGAGAACCCCTAGTACATGCTCAAACCGTCATTTTGGTTGTAGCTTCAATTACTGAATTTTAGTGAATATAAAGATACGACACTTTTTTTTTTTTTTTGGTAAAGAAAAAAACTTCCGTTTTGACCTCCCATTTTTGGTGGGCTGAAAGAGGAGTGTGAGAGGAGTTCCCACAAAAAAAAATTAGGCCTTGAAATTACTTCCCCTAGGAGTTATTCAGGTTTGATTTTTTTTTTTTTTTTTTTTGTATTTTTTTTTTTTTTTTTTTATAGCCATGTAGGTACTCTAAGGACTCCATTTTTGGCGAGAAGCCCGAAAAACGACTTCATTTTGGCCAAAAAGCAAGGGAAATGGCCCAAACGCGACTTCCGGTTTTTAGGGGGCGTTTTGACCTCCCATTTTTTGTGGGCGGGAAGAGGGGTGTGAGAGGAGTTCCCCCAAGAAAGGACAGCCTTCTAGTCCATTTACTTTAGGAGTTAAACGCACCCCTAGTTTCAACATTTTTAAACGATTGGACCTCCCCCCTGCCTAGGGGGAGGGGACTTCGGCTAACCTTTTCTCAGGGTCTACTCTCCTATAGGAGGGCTACATGCTCCAATTGAAATTATAGCTCCAGGTGGTCCAGGGGAGTTAATTGACAACCCTAGCTGAAATTTGCACTAGGTTCTGCCGCTTGTGTACCGTTCACCCATGTTGAAGGGCTAAGTTGGAACTAGGGTTAGGAAGTTAGACATGTAGTCTTATGTAGTTTTATGCGCTGGTCCCGAATATGGGCGGGGCTTCCGCCGGAAGTGACCGGAAGTGGGTGTAAATAGGCTTTGAACATGGCATTTTGGCCAACCCTAGGCTGTTTTGCATATGGGTTGTTGGGGGGGGTGTCATATGAGCATGAATTAGGCCAATTGGAGTCGTTTGGTGAAACGGCTAAGAGATTATTTTTTTTTTTTTGTATGGGAAAAGTACTTAGGTTTTTTTTTAACCCTAGGAAATTGTATTTTAGCATAGCACAAATACTGACATAGTATTCCCCCGGACATGGTGCACATCATTCCCAACAATTTCTAGTTCCGATACGCTCCGTATATAATTCATATCAGTTAAATATCAAAGTCAAAATATCACTTAGTGTTATATCTGTACACCATATTCCATCATATATGCTTAAATGACAAAGAGTGATGATATGCTACAGATATGGTCATATTCTAGCCATATACTGAGTCCACATATTTCAATATATGGCACAAGGGCATATTCGGATATTTTATTTACTGTGTATGTAACATTAGGTGTATCTGGGCACAGTATACTATATGGGGCAAATATGGTTCAGTATTTGACCTGGCATAAAGCGAATCTCCGGATACCTTCCAGATATTATCCAGATGAGTGCAGAATAAATAAATAAAATGTCTCTGGATTCATGAGGTTTTGGCTCAGTGATATGCCACAGATGTGGTCGTATTCTACCCATATCTGCTTAATGAGTCCACATATTTCAATATATGGCATGAGGTCATATTCGGATATTGTGAGGCTAACACATGATGTACCTGGAAATTGTATTTTAGCATAGCACAAATACTGACATAGTATTCCCCCGGACATGGTGCACATCATTCCCAACAATTTCTAGTTCCGATACGCTCCGTATATAATTCATATCAGTTAAATATCAAAGTCAAAATATCACTTAGTGTTATATCTGTACACCATATTCCATCATATATGCTTAAATGACAAAGAGTGATGATATGCTACAGATATGGTCATATTCTAGTCATATACTGAGTCTACATATTTCAATATATGGCACAAGGGCATATTCGGATATTTTATTTACTGTGTATGTAATATTAGGTGTATCTGGGCACAGTATACTATATGGGGCAAATATGGTTCAGTATTTGACCTGGCATAAAGCAAATCTCCGGATACCTTCCAGATATTATGCAGATGAGTGCAGAATAAATAAATAAAATGTCTCCAGATTCATGAGGTTTTGGCTCAGTGATATGCCACAGATGTGGTCGTATTCTACCCATATCTGCTTAATGAGTCCACATATTTCAATATATGGCATGAGGTCATATTCGGATATTGTGAAATATAAACCCATTATGTATCTGGACATTGTATTTGACCATAGCATAAATACTGACTTAGTATTGCCCCGGACATGGTGCACATCATTCCCAACAATTTCTAGTTCCGATACACTCCGTATATAATTCATATCAGTTAAATATCAAAGTCAAAATATCACTTAGTGTTATATCTGGACACCATATTCCACCATATATTCTTCAATGACAAAAAGTGATGATATGCTACAGATATGGTCATATTCTAGCCATATAGTGAGTCCACATATTTCAATATATGGCTTGACAGCATATTCGGATATTTTATTTACTGTGTATGTAACATTAGGTGTATCTGGGCACAGTCTACTATATTGGGTAAATATGGTTCAGTATTTGACCTGACATAAAGCATATCAAAAAATCTCCACATATGCGCATTATATGATCCAGATTCTTGCAGAATCAAAAAATGACTAACTCCGGATTCTGGGGTATTTCGCGCAGTGTATGTAAACCTTTTTTGGTTTTGTCCTGTGTTACACTAACCTGACGTTGCCAGATGGATGGGTTTGCTTCACATTCTGTTTCACAAACTGTGGAACAATGCCGCCCCCGTCTGGCGGAGTCAGGCTAGTGTTACACACCTTTTGGTCTGCAGTTTTCGAGTGCTTCTCAAAGGCCTATTCTAGAGACATTCAGCCACACCCACAATGTGGCCATATTTGGATGTTCCGTGGAGACTTTTGAGCTTCCACATGAGATACAGATGGCTCTGCAGCTAGCTATGATGGTGGCTAAGAAACTTATTCTCTTGACCTGGAAGTCTACCACTCCACCCTGTTTTAAACGATGACTCAATGAGATGTTGTACATTATACAAATAGAAAAGCTACGTCTCTATAAACCAAATACACAGAGCAGATTCCAGGAAACTTGGGGGCCCTTCTTAGCACACTGTCATATCATTTAATTTTCATAGTCATTTAATTTTCATATACTGTCTCCTGTTTAAATACATGTCAGAGTGGGTGTGATATTGGATTGATTGATTGATTTATTTATTATGCTTAAACATGTTACCACTGGGATAACATTGACAGCCTGGCAGCCAGCTGTGTTTTGTTGTTTTGGTTGTTGTTTCTTTTTTGTCTAGGTGACACTTGAGGTTGTGTTGTGTTAGTTTGTTTTCACATTGTATGTCTATTCACTATTGTAAAATTGAAAACGGTAAATAAAATAAAAAATAAAAAAATCTCCACTGCAGTCATAGCATGTCCGTCCTTGTATCAAGAGCTCTACAACTAGGCTAAATAGTAGAATGTCTGCCCCATACATTCACACCTATATCTACTCAAAAAAAAAAAGTAGGAGAGTAGCAAAACTAACACAATAAGTACAGTGAATATATAAATAAAATAATTTACACAAATACACACACGCACCAAAAAACATTCTGATATTATCCAAGAGACTGGCTATCAAAACAAGTTATCACACAAGATTATGCAAATATATGGCTCCAGAAAATAGTGGATGACCCCTGGGAGTTACACCCGCCTGGTCTGGAACACAGGTCTCCAAATATGTGACACACACACACACATCGCTCTCGGCTTGTGTCTGTGTCAAACCAAATGAATGACTTCAAAACTGTTTAGTTTTGATATACTGATGTTCTAATCATACAAAGCTGGTTGAAAATTAGCGGGGTGTTTTAAGTTCACACCCTCCCTCCGCAAACACCCCCCCCCCCCCCCCCCCGAAGGCCACAGTGCACCAAGGAACTCAAGAGCTCCTAACTTCATGCAGAAAAATGTTTATAAAGAGCTTCTAAATGTGGGGAAATGGCGGTGGGGGGGGGGGGGGGTAAATTGGTTCAGACAGGACAGTTTCCTTCATTCTATAAGAGGATAGGATGTCAGAATAAACAGACATCAGGTTCAGACATCCTTGCTCAGCCACCCCAGTCAAAATGATATCACTGCTCATGTGTTTATAGTCAGAAATATGTATTGCTTTTAATCTTAGGAAAGTTCACTAAGAAATGTGTCTTAAGCACAGAATGAATTATATTTTTTGCCTTGCAGTGATATGAAGAAACTTTCAAATGAAAGACAACTGGATGGACAAACCTGTCTGTTACGCAGAAACCCACACATGCATTGCAGCCACACAGAGGCTGGTGAAATACTGTTTAACCCAGATAAGGCATGTCCTTTCCTCAAAGGGGCAGCTTTTAGCACGGCATCCATCTTGTGTCATCGTCGCTGGTCAGGTGGCCATCTTGCATGTTTTTTTGGGGGGGATGGGGGTGTCATATTGAGGAAACTCCAGGGGAACACAGGGAGAACAAGCAAAATCCACACAGAAAGGCCATTTTGACAAGAGGCGCAAGGGGGGGGGGACACACCCTCCCAGGTGGGAATCGAACCCAGGACCTTCTTGCTGTGAGGTGACTTGAGCTACCACTGTGCCACCATGCACTGGTGCTGACCACATGTGAGACAGAGTGGCCATTTTGGGAGGTCAACCAAATTTAAAAGTATTCTACCCAAGTGAAATATTGATTTTTTTGATCGATGGTCAACGTGTACAACAAAGACAAGACTGAAAGAATCCAAAGCAAAGTATGTAGAAGACACATCCGAGGACATAGTCACTCAGACGAAAAGTACATTGCTATTGAGCAGCTATAGTCTAACTGTAAGGAGTGGTATATTGAGTTTGTGCTGACCAAATAAGCCTACCATTGAGCCTCTTCAAGTAAGTCTCACTGAACGCATTCGTATTGTGCTCCTCTTTTATCGCTAGCCATTGATTAGGGGATTTCCTTTACCAGAAATGGGCAACTCTTGCGTTTACCTCTATAATGACAGTAAAGTGTTTACATCTTTCCTTTTTGTGCACTACAAATACCAGTTCAGAAGCTTTACGTTGTTCAAAGAATACACCTTTTATTAAAACAAAAATTAAACAGTTAAAAAAGACACAAGTATTAAAAGTAGTGCAGTCACTGCCTGGTAAAGGTGGTATGGTCCCCAGGCCTGAGACGGTCTCTCCAGGCAGTGGCTGCAGCTTCTCCTCCCCCCGCATGCCTGGTAAAGGTGGGATGGTCCCCAGGCCTGAGACGGTCTCTCCAGGCAGTGGCTGCAGCTTCTCCTCCCCCCGCAGCACCTACAAAAAGAGAGTTGCATCATTACTGATCCAGTCAAAAGAAGCAGCTTCTGGAAACCCTTTGCAGTCACTGTATGAATGCACAAGGCTTGGAAAAGTAATTGGATTTTGTGAGACACTATTAAAAAGTTGTGGAAGACAGCATAGCCTACCGTGTGCAGGGAGGAAGACCGCATAGCCTACCGTGTGCAGGAAGAGCCACTGCTGTGGGGCCGGGGGGCAGCTGAGGGGCGACCCTCCCTCTGGCGTTCCGCACCTCCTCCAGCAGGAGCGCCAGAGGACCGAAGTCGTGCCTGCAGACCGGGCAGTCCACCATAAGGCCCTGGCCTATGAGCCCCTGGTGGTCCACCCACTGCTTAATGCAGCGGCGGTGGATGTTGCCACCACACCCGAACCTGCTACAAAGGAAAGCTCAGAATCAAGGATGGCAAAAACTAGAAACACATGCCTTGCGGTTGTATGCCTCAGCCAAAAAGTCCAAGTTTCAGTCTACATCAAGCACAAACACCTTGAAGCCCGCACGGTGCAGTGGTGTAGACATTCAGCCTTTATGGTACTTGAGGCAATGTTTGGGGGGGTACCTGAACATGGCATATAGTTTAAACATGGAAAATGTTCCGACCCCTAAGCCTAGCATGGCTCCAGACCGTCGAAGCCACGTCCACTCAGTTGTGAATTTCTGAATGAGATTATGAATTGACGATGCCGTTTGAATATCAGGCTAATAATTCCTCTCAAAACATCAAAATTGTGAGCTTTTTAGTTACAATTTAGAAGTTTATTTTAGTGAGCAGCCGCCCGGAATGGGCCTCCATATCCTACATGAAGTGTACTGAATCACAGTCTGACCGCGCTCCGGCACTCACCTGCAGTACGACAGCGGCTCCAGTGTGCCCAGCAGCCCCTCGGTGCAGATCGGACACACATCGTGGGCTTCGATGGCTCGCCTCGGCACAGCGCCGCGACCCGGACTTGGCGGTCTCGGGCTTCGCGGTCGCCGGCCTGGGCTCTGCTCTCGAGGGGGGCTTTGTGGTCTCGGCGATGTCGGGGCAGCGCCCGGGCCTCGCTGCGCCGCAGCCGCCACACGCAAGGGCGCAACGCGACCTGCCAGGGCCGCGTTGCCGGGGCCGCGTCTCCGAAGAATCGCCGATATTTGGCTTCCACAAAGCCCCCTCTGGAAGCAGTCTATAGAGCATAATCATTTTAAAGCAATCTCAATATTTATGTCAGTTCTTTGAAAATGACCAGCGCTGGTTGTTAGCGCAATTGTTTGGAGTAGATATAGCTCTGGGTTGGCTTACACGTCAAGCTCTGTAGTATGAGACAACTAAGTTTTGCAGTCATTAGTTTGCAGTTATTTAGTTTATCAGAGTTATCCATAACTCTAATCTCAAAATAGTCAAGTAAATGAACGCCTGCCAAACAGGTTTTAGTACATAGTTTGTAGTGATACAAAGCTGGTTGAAAATCTGTGACTGTTCCTTTAATTAACCAGACATATTTCAAGCAATTAACCCAAAGCCCCATGACTTTTACACATAGGAACAGGAAGTGCCAATGCTCTGGACTCTTAAAAATCTACTTTACAAAACTATTTCAGAAAATCAGAAAACTTATTGATCCGAGGGGAAATTGGGATCATCATGACACGATTACTGGATTTAAAATGGAAAAAAGTCTACAATTCATATATTCAACTTACAGCGGTCGTTGATCGGGAGTTGGAGTTCCCGCATCAAAACCCTGTAATGAAATGGAAAAGAGTTAGAAAGCCTTTCTAGCGTTGGGCTAATTTGATTGAAATAGATTGCGAGGCGTTTAGACTAGCAACTGCCATCTTAACAACCTAAAGCCATTAGATCTTCAGGCAAATATCACAGGTGGTTCTCTACTTAACCCCATGAAACTGTACACTTCCAACCAAGTGTGTGAAGAATGAGATTGGTTGGTTTGCTAAAAACATACTTCAATATCATCATATTGTGTCATACCAGCAGATGTGCTTGCATGGCTCAAGCTCCCGGAGGAACACAGGACAGGTACAGATGTGCGGGTCGCCCAAAGACACCTGTTAAGAAAATGCATCAATACAGGTATTTTATACGACCTGTTGAAAAAGTAGACTCAAAGCAACAAAACCTCATCTCCAAAAATCAAGATTTTTTGTATGGTATTTTGGTTAAATACCTATATGGTCTTGTGCTTAACAAAAAGTTTATGAAAACGGCCAACCTTGTGTTCAGCAAGAGGACCTTCACAAAACGGCACTACCGATATGAGCTATGGTGAGTTTTCTGACATTTGTAAAAATCATTCACTCTTCCAAAAAGTGGTGTTAATTTGTGAAGATTATCTTGATCAATACAAGGTTCAGTTTCAGAAGCTTGTTAACCAGAGCTTTTTCAGCCATTTAACCTGAAGCCATGACTTTTGAGATTAGGGAACCGGTATTGCCAACATCCTGGTCTCACGCAGGTCTTAGGACTCTTCCTGTGGTACTCAATGCAGCATGAAATGCAGAGTAATTACCCTGAAGGTCCTGTCCTGTGCCTGGTCTTTCAGGAGGAACGCTGTGGGGCCATAGTGTCGAACGATGAAGGCATTCAAGACTTGGGCTTCGTCTTGATGCCTTCTCAGTGCCTCGCTAGCAGCGTTCCTCCACATGGTCCTCCGGGACATCCTGTCCAGGCAGAATGAAGTCAAGTCATTATTTCATGATGACTTGAGTAGACTGCCAAAGTCACACCTTCCACATTCAGCATATGCACAGAGATTTCATTTTACCCATAGACAAGCGTTGTACTGAGTCCCAAGCAATGCAGACATCTTTAAAGTCATGAGATGCACTCGGACCAAAATTTAAAAAGTTAAGCCTACAAGACTTCCATTTTGGTCCAAGTGAAATGTTATGTTTCTCCTGATTCCATTCTAAATACACACTGTAGCTGAATCAGTTCATTTGACCAAGTAAAACTAAGCATTTGAAATCGCTGTGCATATGCTGAATACGGAAGAAGGCGTGACTTTGGCACTCTGAATTATTAAGCTGTCGTCTTCATTGTGAACAAAATGGTTAGTAAAGGATTTTTAATTGACGATATGTGCCTATGTGAAGTGTTCAGTAGAGCAGGATACTAGACATTTTTATTCATGTCAGTCATAACGTCACTCACATAGTTTGCTGCTTCTCCAGCTGAAAGTTATCCAGACAGGACCGGCTCTGCCTCTGTGAGCAAAGATTAGACTAGACAAAGAGTCTAGTCTTAATAGACCATATTAAAACAATTATCTTAGCATTATGAGCATTGGGCAGTGATTCAGTCAAACATGAAGGTTTGTAAATTAAACGGTAATCACCACAAGGCATGACAAACAAATGAAGACAATTATGTTGTTGTTCACACAAGCACAAACTCAATAGTGCTAGCCAGACAAACACATGCGCGGCCATTCTTTCCACAAAGGCAAAGATATAGAACATTCCTGAAAATATAAACAGGTGAAAGGACTTACACTACTGAAGTGACTTTTTGGAACACACACTCTGGGGAGGAAGAAACAAGGGGTAAGTCACATGTGTTAAGCAGTATAATCACTGGTGCATGGCTTGACTGAAAACAAGTATGGTGTAGTCTGGTGTAAACCACCAAAGTGGACTAGGCCTACCTGTTTGAGTGGTTGAGAGAGGAACTAGGCCTACCTGTTTCAGCGGTTGAGAGAGGGTCAGAGACAGAGTGTAGTCACAGCCAGCTTATGTAGGCTACAGCTGAGACCTGCACAGGTGTAGTCAACGAGCACTGATTACTCCTCGGCTGCCAAAGTCACACCCACTTCCAGGTTAAGCATACAAACCAGGGGCTTCATCCGCCATTCATTTTTCCATCTACATTTCGTAAAATGCTTATAAAAATAGTTTTACTTGGTCAAACCCAAACGGTTCAGCTGTAGAAGAGACAGATATGTGGCGTGATACTGAAGTATATAGGCCATAGGCTGACATGAAGTTGCCTGAAAAGCATGTTGCAGAATAGAAAATATTGAATACAGAGCCATATTCATTGCTTTTATAACTATTTCAATGCTTTTGGAAGAGTTATGTCATTTGTAACATGTATATCTAAATAAGTAGTGTTTAGAAGTTAAATTCCCAGTAAAAAGTCAAACTCTAACTGTTATGTGGGCAAAACATGCAGAGTGCCTGAATATTTCATAGAATTGTCTCATAAATGGTGCGTTTTAGTGTATTTTGATCAAATTTACAGTTACAGTTGTAGTCAAGGAGTATGGCAATAGCAGCATTATTATTTGTGGCATCTTGATATATATTGCCTTTTAAAATTAGATTATTCACTAGGCAAGGTTGAAAATATTGTTTTCACTTTATTGCATCTCCATTTACTCTGGAATAGTAATAGATGCAGGTTTACTTGCACGTGATTGATATTCCATAGATTCTCACATTTCAAACAAGACCAGACATAGGCCTGATGGTTGAGAAGCCACCCTGATTTATTTGGGGTATATGTTTGTCTAGGCAAGAGAACACCCCCAAAGCAGCCTGGGCTAATGAGGTTAAAATAACCTTACAATTTCATTAATTTATATTAATTATTGTGCTTGCTGACAAGCAAGGCACAATCTTGAAATCCCACATACTTATTATTATTATTTTTCTTATATCTGCCAAAAAGTTTGTCGCGTAATAACTCCCTCAATTTTTGCGCCACATAGACATGCCAGACCTCAAAATGACCGCCTCATTGAGGACATGTATGCTATGACTTTGCTAAGGGTTTGTGAAAGCAGTGTGGCCGCAATTCGCCATTAAGCGCCATTTTTTTCCCCATTGACTTGCATGGGGTTTGGAAAAATCTTGCAAAATCTTGCAGTAAATTAGCTGTAATTCAGAAACCATAACGACTACAGCTACCAAACTTGGTAGGGAGGTGCACGGAGGGGTCTTTTACTATCCCCGAAAAAATTGCACCAATTGACCATATGGTGGCGCTATAACAGCCCTCCTTACCTTTTGCTCGATAACTTTTGAACCGTAGGGTTTATCATCAAAATTCTTTTTTCCCTGGATTCCTTGGGTCCTCCCGCATCTACTCAACTA
This sequence comes from Poromitra crassiceps, assembly GCF_964638095.1. Taxonomy (NCBI): domain Eukaryota; kingdom Metazoa; phylum Chordata; class Actinopteri; order Beryciformes; family Melamphaidae; genus Poromitra; species Poromitra crassiceps. The sequence continues at coordinate 141,641 of NW_028151978.1, forward strand.
GGCCACGCCCATTTCCGTCTGACTAGATTTTCCGCCATTTTGCATTTTGTCCAAAACAGTTTTTTTGCCATTTCTCCTTGAAATGTTGTCCAATCTTCACCAAACCAACGCACACATCATGTTGGGAGTGTCCTGCACAACACTGATTTGGAAGTAAAAAAAAAAAACACACCATTGCGATATAATCCACTTCCAATCTTCTGTGGGTGGGGCCTATTTCACAAAAATCGTCCGATGCTAACCAAACTTGCTACAGGTGTGGAGGGATGTACTCTGAGCCTATATCAGAAGTATTTTGTCATTTAGCCTTTAGGGGGCGCTATAGCAGCATTCAGTGCCTGTCCCTTCTAAATGGTTTTATTTTGAAGGGCGGCAGGAAGTGCAGATTCATTCTCATTATGGCCAGCCTTCCTTCTTGTATGACACGCACGCACGCTATTCTACAGACAACAGACATACCTATACATGTATTACAAGTGTTATATCGCTCATGGTCTCACTCTCATACATTTTACATATTATCTTTTGAGCAGCTGCAGCTCTTCTCTGTTAAAAAACACATGCAAAAAGTGTACTGGAAGCAGGAATCTAGTGTGATTTCACCAGATAAATATAGCTTAACAGTAACTCTGAGCAGGAGTGTTGCATTCTGGGTACAGAGAATCATATAGACAAAAAAAAACATTAAAGTCCCTGGAAACCAGAAATATTTCTTTATTATTTAGCATTTTGAGTTCATCACATCACAGGATCCTATGTTAATAAGCCACCAGCCGAATTTGAACGATGATGAACGTCGCAAAGTATATAAATTTAGGTTTGACAGCCATGGCAAAACTCATGAGATTTCATTATTTTTTAGAGTGTACTTTCTCCCGCGGACTGTGTGGGCGTGTCCAGTCTACAGCAGGGAAATTTCTGTCTCTCGGAGAGCGCGAGAGAGAGGGGGGGAGGGAAACGGAGAAAGAAAGAAAGAGAGATGAGTGTCGGTGTGTGCACTGTGCACACACCGCGTGTGTGTGTGTGTGTGTGTGTGTGTGTGTGTGTGTGTGTGTGTGTTCGCGCGTTGCTCCGCGGCTCTGAGAGGAAGAGATCTCTGTCTGTTCTTTGCCCCCACAGCGTGTCTGTCTCCCACTCTGTGCTCTCTCTCTCTCTCTCTCTCTCTCTCTCTCTCTCCTCTCTCTCTCTCGGGACTAGTGAGAGAGAGAGAGAGAGAGAGAGAGAGAGAGAGAGAGAGAGAGAACAGCATAGCGCTCGACACAGCCTGGTGACGCAAAGTTACTCACACACACACACACACACACACACAGTAGGGCGAGTTGCGCGCGTGTACAAAGGTTATATAGAGCTTATGACGTCATAAGCTCCTGCATTTTAGCACCTCACGCACTGCTCTCTTCAATGAGGAAGTACTTTGTAGAATCTTGTAGAAAAGTGTCGATTTTAAGGCTTTGGGTTGAAAGTAATGTATAATAATTTCTGAGGCAGACAGTTACTAACACAAGACCCTAAATAACATAGTTAGAACGTTTTTGTGGATTTTGGTTTCCAGGGACTTTAAATTAGCTGTATCTCAGAAACCATATGAGGTACAGCTATGAAACTTGTTAGGGAGGTTCACAGAGGGGTCTTTTACTATCCACGAAATAATTGCACCAATTGACAAGATGGTGGTGCTATAACAGCCCTCTTTATGTTTTGGTTCATAACTTTTGAACCGTAGGGTCTATCATCAAACTTTTTTTTCCCCTGGATTGCTTGGGTCCTTCCGCATCTACTCATCTAGGCCACGCCCATTTTCGTATATCTACATTTCCCGCCATTTTGCATTTTGTCCAAAACTGTTTTTTTGCGATTCCTCCTTGAAATTTGGTCAAATCTTCACCAAACCAAAGCACACATCATGTGGGGACTGTCCTGCACAACACTGATTTGGAAGTTTTGGAAAAAAAACGCACCGTTGCGATATAATCCACTTCCAATCTTCTGTGGGTGGGGCCTATTTCACAAAGATTGTCCGATGCTAACCAAACTTGGCACAGGTGTGGACAGATGTACTCTGAGCCTATAGGAGAAATATTGTGTTGAAGGTGGGGACTGGGACTTTTCCACTGGGAAACACCCACGTCCCAGGTGTCTGGAAGGCAGCATTAGTCCCCCTAATTGCATGGGCAGGGACCTTGTAAGCCAGGCGGTGCATGGCGGGGACAGCAAGCACAATTACATTTTCGTTAGGAAATGTAGACCATCTAGTTCAGATTAATTTGCCCGTTAATTAATGGTGAATCCCCTTAAAATTAATTAAGAGAGTTATTAATGGAGGTGATCTCATTAACCTCCTTAAACTCTTCCAGATCCGGGGGATGCGGAAACTGTCTGTGCTAAAAATAATAATAATAAAAAAAAAAAAAAAAAATGAAAACCCAGGCATCATAGTAAATCAATGTGATGTGAGTTGTCTCACTATGTAACCACAAAAATAAAATCAACTAAAACCATATTAAAACCATCTTTCTATGGGCCAACGATAATAGTGCAACACAAACCAGAAACAAATTGCCAGATACAGGCGGTGAGATATGACGAGTCTCACACTGGATGACAAAACTGACCAGTATGGTTCTACCTGCTGGATGTGTTGGGCTCTTTCTAAGGATCTGTGCTTCACACTGGAGCATGAGATCTGTGAGGAAATGTTCTGTCAGGTGCAGGGATGTATTACCAAGCGGGCCTACCGGGCCCAGGCACAGGGGCCCAAGAGCTCAGGGGGCCCATAACCCAGAGCCTTTTCACAGGGCCACTGTGGGACTCTTGCCTGGGATGAACTGATCCCTTTACACCAGTGATATGCTATTCAAAATAGTTGTCCAAGTCTAGATGAGGGTAAAAACCCACCTATATTGTCTCCATACGTTGTAACTCTCTTCCACTCTTTTCCTCGTTATCTCTCTCATGATTAAAGTCCTAAATTCCCACATCGCCCTGCTGTAAATTATCCATGTTTTATACATTTTTGAAACATGTGGTGCAAAAGAAAAAGATGAGAGGAAGTAGGAAGGAGAGGGTGATAGCAAAGGCAAGTATGAATGGACGAGGGAGAGTTTCAAGCAGAAGTCATGAAATTAAAAAGCGGAAGGGTGGATGAGAAGAAGTAACAAAGAAAGGAGATTGTGTGGTAAATGAGTTGTGACACTTTGGGGCCTCTTCTCCTTCCTCTATCTGCTTTACATCATCCTCAGGATATTATGACAAACACTGCCTGCCTGGGTGCACAGATAGCAAATGGACACGCACACGCACACACACAAACTCAACTCTCAAAGAGTCTCCATATCGTAGTTTCAGTTGGCTAGGTCTCACCCTGGCACACAACCAGGCAGTAAGACAAATCAACCCAGAAACTGTCTCTTAATGGTCACCTTGTATACATTAGTGACAAGGCATTACACCGGAAGTCGAATGGTTAAATAAGATTGCTTTATGTAAACCTGTATCACTGCGCGAAATACCCCAGAATCCGGAGTTAGTCTTGCCAGGATATGTCAAATTATGACCCATATATGAGGAAATCTGGGTTGGATACTCTCCGACCACAACATTTTACAATTTCATATCTGGAGCATATCTTAACTCCGAATGGGACCACTTGATACCATCAGAATATGGAGTTTAGATATTTTCCCGATATGACTGCTGTCATATTTTGAAAGCCAACCACATCACATGTCTGGTGACAGCATATGGCAGGATACTACCGAAATGCCTCGCCCTGTGTGTGTTCAAATCCGGGAAGCAATATACGTGTCATATCCGTAGCAGGAAACTTTGAGATAGTATTAATATCCTTATGTCGGACATTCAAAGATATGATGCAAATCTGATCAAATTGACTGTCGATACTCACGGTTTCTGACTCATGTCCGGAGCATATCTTAAGTCCGGATTGGGATCATTTTGACACCATCAGAATATGGAGTCCAAATGTTTTCTAGATATGACTGATGCCATATTTTGAAAGCCAAACACACCACATGTCTGGTGACAGCATATCACATGATACTACCGAAATGCCTCGTCCTGTGTGTGTTAAAATCCGGGAAGCAATATACGTGTCATATCTGTAGCAGGAAACTTTGAGATAGTATTAATATCCTTATGTCGGACATTCAAAGATATGATGCAAATCTGATCAAATTGACTGTCGATACTCATGGTTTATGACTCATGTCCGGAGCATATCTTAAGTCCGGATTGGGATCATTTTGACACCATCAGAATATGGAGTCCACATTTTTTCTAGATATGACTGATGCCATATTTTGAAAGCCAAACACACCACATGTCTGGTGACAGCATATGGCAGGATACTACCGAAATGCCTCGTCCTGTGTGTGCTAAAATCTGGGAAGCAATACGTCTCATATCCGTAGCAGGAAACTTTGAGATACTATTAATATCCTTATATCGGAAATTCAAAGATATGATTCAAATTTGATCAAATTGATTGTTGATATTCACAGTTTATGACTCATGTCCGGAGCATATCTTAAATCCAGAATCTGACCACTTTGACGCCAAGAGAATATGGAGTCCAAATTTTTTCCAGATATGACTGATGCCATATTTTGAAAGCCAAAACACACCACATGTCTGGTGACAGCATATCACATGATACTACCGAAATGCCTCGTCCTGTGTGTGTTAAATTCCGGGAAGCAATGTATGTGTCATATCCGTAGCAGGAAACGTTGAGATACTATTAATATCCTTACTCAGACATTCAAAGATATGATTCAAATCTGATCAAATTAAGTGTCGATACTCACAGCTTCTGACTCATGTCCGGAGCATATCTTAAATCCGGAATCTGACCACTTTGACACTACCAGAATATGGAGTCCAAATATTTTCCAGATATGACTGATGCCATATTTTGAAAGCCAAACACTAATGTATACACCACAGTATATCACATGATACTACCGAAATGCCTCGCCCTGTGTATATTAGAATCCAGTAAGCAATATACATGTCATATCCATAGCAGGAAACTTGATATACATGTAGTATCCATAGCAGAAAACTTTTAGATATGGTTAGAGTAATAGCCACATGTCTTGGATATTCTAGGATATGATTCAAATCTGATCAAAATTACTGTAAATACTCGCTGGTTATAACTCATCTTCGGAGTATCAACTTCCGGACTGGGAGCACTTTAAAATTTAGTCAATATATTGTTTTGGCAGTCACAATAGGACAGAATATCTTGTATAGAGATATAACTGTTATCTAATATCTATTCAGATGTATGTGTTGTCAGTTACAAGACTTGACAGATTATTATTAGAAAAATACTCTTTAAATTGTGTCTGATATATATTTTTTTCAACAAAATGCCCCAAATCTTTTCAAGTACACCTTCTACTCATTGAAAAATACATAATCTATGAATCTTCAAATATAATTATTTTATTAACGCAATTTGAACATCAAATTCAATTCAACGTGGCAGTTATGAAACATACAAAAACAGTCAGAGTTCAAAATAAAGTCACCGCCAGGGTTTGTGAGCATTTTCAGTGATTTCCATGACCCACAGAATATTTTCTTCTATGACTATTAGAACACCAAATATCCCAAAAGACAGAACAAAGCCTCTACTTCCATGAAAAAAAAAACAGTTTGTTTCTCCGTGCTTCCGTTCTTTAGTTATCGACACATGAATGTGGGTTGTTTTCACTGACACCGTGCGTCTCTCACCACAAAGCCGTGAAAACTGCCTTTTTGCACAGAGAGCGCACCGGGGTGGGTCACCCTCTCATCTTCTCTGTGAGAAGCTAGTGCTTCCTGCTACTTGATGTGTGGAGGTCTGGGAGCATATTAGATGGCTGAAATTTACACTATGTGAGGGTTTACAAATCGGATCACTGAGATTAACTATTAAAAAAAGAGAGGTTAGAATGTGTGAAGAACACTTCTCAACTGTGCTGTTTGTGAGATCTTGCAAATGAAAAATAATATTTTTAACATATCTACATACGATACATGAACAACAAGGAATGCTGGACAAAAACATATCCAACAATAACAAATAAAATAAAAAAGTTCCAAAAACAAAACATCCTCAACAGTCAAACAAACAAGCTCTTAGTTTTCCAACCCAGTCTAAAAGAAAATGTAAAATAGCAACGTTGGTCCACAGCCTAAAGAAGTTGCTATTTTACAATTTCGGCTCCCAAATTGTAAAATAGTAACTTTTTGGGTTCGGTTTTGAGACCCCCCTTCCGACTCCCAAAGGGAATCCTCTAACCTCTGACTGCTCTAACCTCTCCCAGACTATAACCCTAACCTCTCCCCAGACCCTAACCCTAAACTCTCCCACCCCTCAAAAACCTCCCACCCCTGTATAAACTCCCATTCAAAAAAGCTACCACTTTACAATTTGGGAGGCGAAATTCTAACGTTTTGTTTTGGTCAGTTTTGTTTTGGGTAGGTGGGAGATCCCTTCAAGGTCTCTGACCTCCACCTTCCGACCACTCTAACTTCCGACCTCAGTTACCCCTCTAACCTCAACCAGACCCTAGCCCTAAACCTAACCTCTTCCCAGACCATAACCTAACCTCGCCCACCCCTCAAAAACCTCCCACCCCCGTATGAACTGCCATTGAAAACAAGTTACCATTTTACAATTTTGGAGGCAAAATTCTAAAATTTCTAGCTGTGGACCAACACTGCTATTTTACCATTTTCCTTGAGACTGTGTTGATTTTTCAGCTGGAGCTTTCAGCTAGAGCACCCTCTTCCTCTGCCAGGTATGGCTGACTCCTGGATGCAGCAGGAGGTCCTCTGTTAGAATCTTGTCCAGAGGGGAGACGGTGATGAGTGGAGCGTGGCTCCACTCCCTTCCTCCTGTTCTCATCAAGGACCTTCTGGCAGGAGGTAACGATCGTGGTCAGACGTGGTGAGCGCCATTTTGGTGAGGAAAATATGTACCGTGACTTCTCCTCATCGCTTTCCTCATCACTCATCACATTTCCGTCAGCCCCTTTCAAGTATCTCAAGTCCTCTTGGCTCAGCACCTTCTCCCCAACTTTCACCCTCTTCTTAAAGAGCTATAAAGAGAGAGAAAAAACTGTGAGCTGCAGCAGTGGTCAAATTATGTTTTTATGCTGGCTTTGCAATGGCAAATCTACCAAATCTAAAGGAGCATTTCTTTCCATCCAGCACAAATTATAGTCTGGTAAGTCGGCACTAGTACCATTTTAAAGGTCCCATTCCGTGCAAAAGCTGTTTTTACTTGTAAATGCATATATACTGCTGTCAGCCCTCCCTGTAATGAGTGGTCACACGTTCAGAACTGCCACAGTTGGATTTGTCCCTATCCAGCGTCCCCCTGCAGTCTCCTCCAAGCCACACCCCCAAACGCGTCGTTTGCCCAGAGAGGAATCTGGAGAGAATATCGACGTCACTAGCTTCCTCCTGCATACTCGGGTCCCTCTCACACAAGCTACCTGCACCATTTAGTCTATAGCCACAAAATTAACACTTCTAGCTGGAGCGACGCCAACTGTACGTGATCCAGCAACTGCAGAGGTGCATTCGGTAAGTCTAGGCATTTTGAGATGTCCTCTTTAGCGTAGTACCGTTTAGTTAACGATAACTCGCAACCTAGCGTGCTGGTCCACAGACGCTAATCTGATTGGCCGCTGGGAGCCTGGGGCGGGCTCTCCCTCAGCGGCCAATGGGAACTGTTAGTTCTGAATATATTATAGAAACAGGCCGTTCTTGGGAAGCGACCAGATGAGGAAGTGAGAACTCCGTCACAACAAACGGGTTTGCTATATTTTCGACAGATTAATCCAGAATCATGTTTTATGGACCAGAGACACACGTTTTTAAGAGGTTACAGCTGCACGAATTGGGACCTTTAATACCTGTACATTTTACTGCGCTCTTTTTGCTTGATAGAGACAGAAAAAATATATATATTATGACTGTAATGGGACTGTCATATCAGCGCCTAAATTGGCTTCACACAGAGTCAAACACAATGTATAGACTAAATTCCAATGAAATTTAAATTGAATTAATGGTGTTAAACTTCTCCAATCTCCAGTTGGTTTATCCTGCCATCCCTATTCTGCACACACTGACTGCATAGTGCAGCATTAGGTACTGAGGCTATTTGGAAATGCAAGGTAGGAGAAGGAGAGCCAGCACACAAAAATGTCCTTTTGTTGGGTTTATTCCAGCTTAACACCAGGTACAGCACACGGACGTTTAAGCCTAACGGCCTTCTTCAGCGTGTTGCTGTGTCAGGCGGAAATGACGTTTAAATACACTGAGACCGGAAGTCCATTCAATAAACGAAATATCAAAATTCATATATAAATGCATATATAAAGGCCTGGTTCTGCTCTCCCACACAGTGGGGCTGACCAGACTATTGTTATTTATATATGCATACATTGTTGTATGTAGACATTTTCTTTGATAATGGAACGTGCGTGTTGTGTATTGCTTGGTTCTTGAATTCTTTATATACTGTAACTGAATTTTGATATTTCGTTTATTTAATGGACTTCCGGTCTCAGTGTATTTAAACGTCATTTCCACCTGACACAGCAACACGCTGAAGAAGGCTGTTAGGCTGAAACGTCCGTGTGCTGTACCTGGTGTTAAGCTGGAATAAACCCAACAAAAGGACATTTTTGTGTGCTGGCTCTCCTTCTCCTACCAAGTATCTCCTGTGCCGTGCACCGAAACTTTAAAAACACCGGTGAGTGTGCTCGCTACTGGCTTATTGCCAGTTTGTTTGGACATATTTGGAAATGCAAAACTGATCCGTGCAGTTAACTAGCCATCATGTAACCAGGTTAAATTATGTTAACATTAGTGGCTCTCTCCAGTCCTGCTACAGCGCCAAAATAAAGTGTGTAAATAGGTTTGGCTTACCAAAACTACATTCGTGGAATTAGGCATTTTAATTGATAACCATGTGGCAATGCATTGAATTGAGATTCAATATAGATTTGTGGCTTCCACGGGAAGATATACTCACCCTATCACGCCGGCTTGTAAGGAGCTTTCTCCGCATAACGGCCTCCTTGGTTGTTCCCTCCTGCAGCTTTGCCTGGCTCTTCAGGTTTTCATAAGCCCTGTTGCAGGCTTCTGGAAATAGATAATAAAACAAAATTGACAAATTATCGGTGACAGTAGAGTGTTTAGTTTTTAACTTGTCACTTAGACTTTCAGAATTAAGGGTGTATTCACACCTCTAGGTTGCTTGCTTTGTGTTCAATTTGGGTACTTAATTGATACAATTGTTGCATTTGTGCGTGGGTTCGTTTGTGTTCACACAGCCACAATGAAACGGTCCAAATAGTATTGCCAAGCCTCCTGGATTGGCCAGGAGACACTCCGATAGGCCAATAGCCTCTCGGAATAGAAAAGATAATTCCCCAAGATTTTATGATTATAAGAATGCGTTCTGTTAGACCTACATTGTAGTCTACATCGGGTGTGCGCCGTGCGAGGAGAGAGAGAGAAAGTTATTTATTTATTTACTTAGGCTATCGGGTAATTTGGAGATATAAGATCAAAGACCCTCGCAACTTCTGCTATTACTATCACAAAGACTTCAGAGAATTATGAATAATAAACACCTGTCCTGTCAGGAATAAAATATTAATAATATAATAATAATAATTTAATAATAGCCTACGGACATTTTGAGGAAGACATGCAATCAGTCTGATTGTTCCAGACAATCTTATCACAAAGAAGGCTGGCTCTGATTACCACGACTTGTTTTCATTTGGAGACCAGAGGTAAGTTGCCGTTCGTCGAGTTCAAACATGATGTTGCAAAAATCCCCCAAAGTTTATCCATGCAAACGCTAGTTTCACAAGCATTCAACTATTAAAATGTCTCGCAACTGATGATTTCTCATCCTGATTGCGTATAGAGCATTTGTGTTCAGATTCTGGTTTTTAACTAGCGTTTTGTTTTGCCTACATAGTATAAATTACATGGGCATTTCAACAGGTAAACAACATATCTAGTGTTACATGTGATTCTGCCTCTGACCTTAATGTTCACACCAGAACTCGGATGCGTGAAATGATTACCTTTGAGCATGGCATAACAATGTCCCAATTATAGCAAGGAAAATTACCAGAAGGAATAGAACGAGAAACAAAGAAAGTGAGTGGGTCTCTTGGGCAGATCTGACTTTACTAAAATATCTCTTAAATTGGAGGACCTCTTATAAAAGTATCTGGGTGAAGTTTGAAAAGCATTAGATGTGAAAGTCACTTTCCAGTATGTGCCAATATCTACTCAATACTTCTTTGACTGACTTAGATAGGCTATAGGACTATAGGTGGACACAAATGCTAGGCCCTGAGAAGAGGTGTCTCTGGAATTAGATTTAAGTAAATCATACTGCTGCACTTGTCGTACTCTGTTGAGATGGTTCTCCAGTAAATCATCCCCATATCCCCTCGACTTAAAATTAACACCAAGATTTTTAGCATATAACTCAAAAGAATCACAAATACGTTTAATCCTCAATAATTGACTTATGGTAGACTTCTCTTTAATGCTGGAGAATGAAAACTTTTGAATTGTAAAAAAGTATTTATATCGGTTTCCTTTCTGTAAACCTCAGTATGTGTACAGAGGATCCATGTTTCTTCATCCAAAACATCCAAGAAAGAAATCTGTTCCAAATCATAACATAATGTAAACTTAATTGATTCCTTTCTTGAGTTAAAAAAAGCATGAAATAGTTTTATTTCTTCAGCATTACCACTCCAAATAAAAAATAGATTGTCTATGTATCTCCAATAGCTTTTAAAGGGATAGTTCTGTTTGTTTGAAGTTGGGTCCTATGTATTGCAACCATTTTAGGGCATCCTCGTCCGTCAGAGTATAGGCTATCGTTCCTCAGTCTAAAGCGTTGTCAGTTGTCATGTCTCCTATAGTAAACCGTCGAGTGTGCTCTGAAACACCTTCAGTCCTCACACGAAAACGCTGTCATTCCTCCTGCCTCACTTATCACTCAAACTAGCTGTCAGGCATCACTCCTCACGTCTCACACAAAAACGTTGTCGATCCTCCTGCAGACTAGCTGTCAGGCATCACTCAAACTAGCTGTCAGTCATCACATGAAAACGCTGTCATTCGTTGTTTTTGGTTGTTCTTCCGTGTAGAATGCCTCTGTGAAATGAGCAACAATTTCTTACAACTTCACTTTCGGTTGAGTGATTTTGCCTTCAAAATAAAAGCGTGTTGTTTTTTTTACAATAGATTAAAGTAGTAATCCATGAGACCCAACATAATTAATTAATCTGTTGGGTCTCATGGATTACTACTTTAATCTATTGTAAATAAAAGAAAACAGGCTTTTATTTTGAAGGCAAAATCACTCAACCGAAAGTGAAGTTGTAAGAAATTGTTGCTCATTTCACAGAGGCATTATTGCGGTTTCCCCATCACACGGAAGAACAACCAAAAACAAAGAATGACAGCGTTTTCATGTGATGACTGACAGCTAGTTTGAGTGATGCCTGACAGCTAGTCTGCAGGAGGATCGATAACGTTTTTGTGTGAGACGTGAGGAGTGATGCCTGACAGCTAGTTTGAGTGATAAGTGAGGCAGGAGGAATGACAGCGTTTTCGTGTGAGGACTGAAGGTGTTTCAGAGCACACTCGATGATTTACTATAGGAGACATGACAACTGACAACGCTTTAGACTGAGGAACGATAGCCTATACTCTGACGGACGAGGATGCCCTAAAATAGTTGCCGTACCTATGAGGTACTCTCATACAGTCAGTGCACTGGGTACAGCACTCTGGATGCATGCTGCAGCTGGAGTGCAGTTCTCCTATCTCGGATGCATCGAGAGTGCTTTACCCAGTGCACTGACTGTATGAGAGTACCTCATAGGACCCAACTTCAAACAAACAGAACTATCCCTTTAATAAACTTAGAATAGGGATTATCATTATAAATAAAATTGAATTCAAATTATCCCATAAACAGAATTTGCATAATTTGGAGCCACCGGTGAGCCCATAGCTGAGTCCCGATGTTGAAGGTAGTATTGATCCTGAAACTTAAAATAATTCTTAGTCAAAACTTAATTTGTTAAAGATAACAGAAACTCAGAGGAGGGATGTGATTCAGTTCTTTGATTCCAAAAATAATGCGTGGCTTCCAAGCCATCTTTATGGGGTATGCTGGGATATAAACTAGCAACATCCATAGTACAAAGAAGATCATGACACACGACACTCTGTCAACTTAATCAGAAACTATGTAGTGTCTTTGAGATGTGAGGGTAATGCATAGACCAAGTCTTTGATATATTGTATCGAATGTCAAATATTGTGATATTTTATTATACAAAATCTCAAGTGTATGCAACATTTCTGGCAGGTTTTTATGACACTGTGGTCAGTCTGTCTGCTTGATAATCAAATTTTGCTGCAATACAAATGATTGAAGTGAGATGGACAGACTGGAAACTTTATTTAATTAGATAAAACAGATCTTCAAAAAGCCATTTTCCTTTGGGGACATAATTTGCAGTTGAAAAAAGGTAATAAATCATAATATATTGCAATATCGCAATACTCAATATATCGCAATACTAGCATATTGCAATATCGCAATACTATCGTATCGTGACAAACGGCTTGATGCTCAGAACAATAGAGGTAGTGTGTGGACAATAGGTGCAAACGAAGTGCCGAACCATCAAATACGAGGTAATGTAGACATGGCCTAGGCAAGGCAAATAAATTTAGTAACCAGTAAAAGAAGGAATAAAGAAGAAAATTATAAAATAAATTTAGTGCCAGATCTGTATATATTTCTATTTTTTCTGTTCTGGAAAAATGACTGAAAAAATAATTTAAATAACCATTGGTTTTGGCCTTGGTGCCCTACATTTTGGCCATGATGCCCCAATAAATAGGTATTGTAAATTTGTATCTATCAAAGGCCAAAGTGGCCTTGCACTAAAAATTACTTAATTCCACGGATTTCAATTTGTAACCGCTCCACCATGTGGTGGGTTATTAAGGAGAAGATAAAAAACACCATCTCTCCTTTGAATAAATGCATTCAAAGAAGAGTGCTGTTCAGATTTCAAAGTGGTACTGTTGATCAAATTAAAACAGCTTCGATAGCAGCGTCTATCTCGTCTGGTGGCTGCTGCCACTGTTGTTATTACTCCTCGGCACACTTGACAAAAACATGACCACAGCATTACTGGTCATGCTTAGTGTTGCACTGTTTATTGATGCTGATTGGATAATTGTTAGTCCCCCTCAGCACTCATTGGACAAGTTGTTTCTGATGGCACGATGCCAGAGCAGAAGCAGCAAAAACTCAACACAGTGGAGGGTGAATTCGAAGGTCTGGATTCCTTCAACTTAAACTTGGCTCTGATCAACACAATTACACTGATCTTACCAGTACAAGATCTGCATGTATCTCTCTCTGCATACAGCAGATAGTAGGGTTAACAAAATGTTATCCCAACACCCCCCCCCCCCCCCCCCAATACTTACTTCTCATGAGCTGGATACTCCACAACTGCCCCTGCCCCATGTCAGTGATTGTCTGGATGACAGCTTTTGTCACCAGCTCGTTATGCGTTGTCCTGAACCTGGAAGCATAAGCATTGGCACTATTGGTAACAAATCATCTCACCATTCATTTAATCCAATAAATACATTTTTAGATCCCAATTCAAAGGTTTTATCAAAAAGTATTGCTTATGAGCTAACAGAAAATGAGAGTGATAATACGGGACAAAATAGACTATCAAATGAGTCTGACAGGGCGTTCACACCAAGCAACACTCAAGCAACGGTGAAGCCACAAGTTTCTTTTCGGCGTCCTTGTTAGCAGGCGAGGCCGTAAAAAACAGCTGCGCGCGTGCCACACTGAAACGATCGTTCAGGATTCAGTTCTATTTTCCAAGCGTGAAGCATGAAGCTGCCAGGCAGGAAGTCAATGAAAATTGTGGGCGGGGGGTCAATGTGCGCCGAGCGAGGCACAGAGGAACAGAGAGTGCTTCTTGTGTGATATGTTTAGTGTGAGCATAGCTTCAACGTGGCTTTAGCTTCAGCTCTGCTTCTGTTAAGCACCTGGTGTAATCCTGATTACTTGAGTCCGACTCTGAGTCCGGAGTTACTGAGCATGAGCCTGAACCCACATCTAGGTGAACACATGTATCTGCCCTTGCACGAAAATTATTGA